>NW_016158407.1:87940-89955 GCF_001687245.7 Rhagoletis zephyria | reverse complement strand
ATCCTCTCGGAACATGTGGTGATTTGAATGCCACTTGGCCAAAGTGAAACAGCCACGTCTCAGCACTTCCGTGACTTCGTATTTGATACGAGATATTTCGGCCAGAGTATCGGCACCACAAAGTAGATCGTCAACATAGAATGACGTTTTGACTACACTAGCACCAATAGGATAACTAGCTTCATATGTATCAGCAATGTAGTTGAGGCTCTGCACAGCAAGATAAGGAGCAGATGCCATCCCATACGTCACTGTATTTAATTGGTATGTGCAAACTTCGTCATCGGGCGTACTTCTCCACAATATGCGTTGGAATTTGCGATCGTCTGCATCCACTAGAATTTGACGGTACATCTTCACTATATCAGCTGTAAGTGCGTAACGAAACAAGCGAAAGCGTAAAAGCAAGATGTACAGCTCGTTCTGTAGAGTAGGCCCGACGGCTAATATGCCATTAAGCGATTTTTGCGAAGTGGTTTTGCACGAGGCGTCAAAGACAACTCTGAGCTTAGTTGTGGTGCTGGTTGGCTTCAAGACGTAATGGTGGGGTACATAGTAATGTGGGGTGTTGAGGTCGACTTTCTCGACTGCGCTCATATGTCCAAGGTCGCGATATTCATCCATAAAGGCGATGTATTGTTGTTTCAGATCATGACAGCGGGCTAACCGGCGCTCCTGAGCGAGGAATCTTCGAAGCGCTGTAGCGTATGATTGACCAAGGCTGTTATGGCCCTCCTTAAACGGCATCCGTCTGTCCGCCTGTCCGCCTGTCCGTCCGTCTGTGCACACGATAACTCGAGTAAAAATTGAGATATCTTAACGAAACTTTCTACGTGCACATATTTCGGGCGTAGGACGGATGGTATTGAAAATAGGCAAAACGCCTACCTCCCATATAACGGTAATCTTAAGAAATACGAAAACTGCGATGTTTTAGTAATTACTGAAGATTATTCACTCAAAATTTACAATAATTTTTAGACGCAAAATAATATTATAAATTTTTGGAAAATGGGCGTAGCCACGAAATCTTCGATAAATCAGTAAATATTAAAGCTAATTTATTTAAAATTGATGCTTGCAGCAATTCTTTACTAAGAAATACGCTTATGATAAAATTTTGGGAAATGGGCGTGGCACTGTCCACTCATGACCATCTCCGTAACCGTTGTACCAATTTGTCCAAAACTCGATATGGTTATTGTGCTTGCCACATAAAAGCAAAACTTTGAAAATTTGTTGAAATCGGACTAAAATTGAGGCCGTTTTTCATATAACCGTAAATTTCAGAAATACTTAAAACTTCAATATTTTGAAATTTAAGGACGCTAATTTACTCAAAATTGATACACCCCGGCTTACCATGAGCAGTAGCTTTCGGAAAGATGAAAATCATATATTTAGTACTTGCGCCGGGTATTTAATGTTCGGCTCCGCCTGATACTTTTCTTGTCCTCGCAATCCTACTACATGTCCCGAGTTCATGTTTTTGACGCGTGCCACCGCTCTTGGAACTGCAGAGAGCGCGTAGGCGGCGTTGCTTTTTTGCTCACAGTGGTCCTGAAGGATCCTTAAATGCCTCCAAAATGTGGCCGAAATTTTGTTGCGTGATATGTTTCTAGGGCGTTGGTAGATTAGAAATTCAAAAGAATCAAAATCCTAGCTGCTTCCTTTCCAGAGAAATTGATATTTTCGTGTTTTCAAAGCCAATTTACGATCTTTTCAATTTGGAACATATAAGAATTAATTTATGTATGTATATATTTTCCCACTTTCAGCGTAACCCAGGACCAACGACGAGGACGTAGTGGTTATATGGCCCCATTCTTTTAATTTTTTAATTTTTTTTTACTTTTTTCAATTTTATTTTTTATTTTTTTAATTTTTTTTTCTTTTAATTGTTATCTATTTTTAATTTTTCAAACTTTTCGAATATGAATTGCATGTGACATAACAAAACAGTTCTGTGGAATTTAAATATGTAGGAAGGAAAACTCAATAACAGCTTTCAACAA
>NW_016158407.1:78755-86629 GCF_001687245.7 Rhagoletis zephyria | reverse complement strand
CGGACGGACAGACAGTCACCGCCTAATTGATTTCTCTTTTCATTCTGATCATTTATGTAGACATTTGTCTATATCTATTTCGATTCATTTTGCCTGTTACAAACAACCTTTATGTGAACAAAGTTATAATACCCTTGTGCACTAGTGCGCTCGGGTATAAAAATAAGCAAGGCAGGCGACGCGCAAACGACGCCCTGAATCTTGTTACCAGTCCAGAATTGCAGGCGTTGCGAATGAATTCTAAATATTCTCAAATCACGTAAAAATCAGTTTTTAGAAAAGTGTGAAAGTAGATGGACTATATATGAAATGTATGCGGCAACGATATTGTCTAAACTAGTGAAAAAGTGAGAGTTTGTCTAAATACTAGATTTTCTAGTAAAGAATCCGAAATGCACAGAAAAATGCTTAATTCGTTTATAATTTTCCTCTACACTGTTGCAATTTTCTAAAATTAAGTTATAAATAATGGTTAAACCTTTACTCAAAGTTTTGGATTGAGGTTCCCCTAAAAATTACAGTGCCAAATAAGACTTAATAATAATAATAGATTGGCGCTTACAAATATCTTAGTGTTTGGCCGAGCTTCTCCTCCGATTTGTGGCGTGCGCCTTGATTTTTAAGGAGTTGGCTATATCTTCCAACTTCTCAGAACCAGATTCATAGAAGCTTAAACGTTTGATATTAATGCCTGAGCTTTTGGTAAAGTATTTCAATATTACAGGAAAAGTTTTTATATTTCCATTGTTCGGGGCATCGGTATAATAGAAAAAAGGTGCTGTTTTTGCAAGTCTTTAACGACGGTTTTAGTAGAATATTTTAACAAAACTCGTGTAATTATTTTAGTGCATTTAGTACACAATTAAAGTTCTTAGTTGTTAATAAATCAGGAAAAAGTAGATGAAAAATTATGCTCGAACAATCAGCAGACAGGTACCTGTGGCTATGCATTATTGTATGGTAAGAAAATGCAGCCTACATTTCAATAAAATGTCCATAGGCATGTCAATAAAATTTACTACAAAATTTTCTAACTGGCATACATGTACTTTTACGTCATTATCATCTGGCGGATATGCCACGTCAACCGATGTGATTAAAGTGATTTGTCAAATCTTCGTACTGCATTCGCTGTGCCAAAACCTTCTTTTTCGATCCAGCCAACAAGAGAAATTAAATTTTTTTCTAACCTTTTAGTCAATTTTATTAGAAAATTTACACGTCAGCTAAATGATTTTTTTTTAATAATTTTTCGTCATCTTGCATTTTTTACACCAAAAATTTATTTATTTTTATATATATTTATATTCGCTTTAATGCACCCACGTGCGCACGCTCGCAAGAATACACTTTGTGCTCGACGAAAAAATAATAATTTAACGCATCGACGACTAAAGGCAAAAGATTTCGTCTTGGAGCTACACAGTTCTTGGCATTTACGCGCTTCTCGCGCTCAATTGCTAAAGGTAAATTTTAATAGAGTTTCTTACACGCATAGTCCCAAAACCCCATTTACACCAGCACCATACGTTTTCAGTAGCACACTATACGGTCAAATTTCATTGTCTCATCAAGCGAAAGAAGTTCAAAAGCACACAGTGCCTCCAAAATGTGGCCGAAATTTAGTTGCGGTATATGTTTCTAGGGCGTAGGTAGATTAAAAAGTCGAAATAATCAAAATCCTAGCTGCTCCCTTTCTCAATAAATTGATATTTTCGTGTTTTCAAAGCGAATTGGCGATCTTTCCCCCTTNTTACCAGTCCAGAATTGCAGGCGTTGCGAATGAATTCTAAATATTCTCAAATCACGTAAAAATCAGTTTTTAGAAAAGTGTGAAAGTAGATGGACTATATATGAAATGTATGCGGCAACGATATTGTCTAAACTAGTGAAAAAGTGAGAGTTTGTCTAAATACTAGATTTTCTAGTAAAGAATCCGAAATGCACAGAAAAATGCTTAATTCGTTTATAATTTTCCTCTACACTGTTGCAATTTTCTAAAATTAAGTTATAAATAATGGTTAAACCTTTACTCAAAGTTTTGGATAGAAGTTCCCCTAAAAATTACAGTGCAAAATAAGACTTAATAATAATAATAGATTGGCGCTTACAAATATCTTAGTGTTTGGCCGAGCTTCTCCTCCGATTTGTGGCGTGCGTCTTGATGTTGACACACAAAGCGGAGGGACCTACAGTTTTACGCCGACTCCGAACGGCGATTGTATTTTGATGAGAAGCCGTTTTTCATGGCAGAAATACACTCGGAGGTTTGCCATTGCCTGCCGAGGGACGACCGCTGTTATGAAAAAACCTTTTTTCTCGATTTTTTGCGATGTTGCTTTGACCAGGGTTTGAACCCAGGAGTTGCGGAGTGAAAGCGCGCACTGCTTACCACTACGCCACAGCGGCCGACAAAATAAGACTTAATCATATTAAAATTCAGTAGTAAAATTTACTACGAGTACTAAGAAAATGTCTCTAATTGCTCCATGATTAAAATTTTATAATATTTATTGCACTTAGATTTAGTATTAAAATTTGATCAAATCACGCCTAAAACTACAATCCATATCATTAAAGTTATCGAGTAATATAAAAATACTGGTATTAACTTGCTATAAAAAATTTAACTGGAAATGTGTTAATTCGTCTATAAAAAGCCGAGGTGGATGTTAAGATCCTTATAATAATATAAAGATCGCTAAGTGAACAATAGCAAGTACAAGGTCAAACATATACATACTTAATTATTTTCTGACAGCAAACAGCAGCCATCCGCAATACGCACCTGCACGTACATATATGGAGAAACATTCATCGATGGACATGTGTCGGTAAGTCAATTTAACATTTTATTTCATTAGTATGTTTGACACAACTTAATATATGTATGTAATTTTGAAATTTATCATCGAACAGGGTTGACGTATTGCGTAAAGACTCAGAACTTTCTGCTAAGGTAAGGACATGTCCCGGTTTTAGACTATTTGTCCCGGTGTCCCGGTCCAACCTTAAAATGTCCCGGGTTTCGTTTCAGTGTCCAGATTTTAATTGCAGTAATTTGAATATCAGTTCAAAAATCACTACCAATGCCATTTGTGAAATAATAACTGTACGGGCAAACTAATTTGCTTGTCCGGCGGCAATGCTGAATAAAATAAAAACGCGAAAGAGTTCTGCTTAGGATTCAAAATGTAAAAAATGCCAGTTTTATTTCTTGTAATGTGCCTATTTATACTCCAAGGTAAATACAAAAGTGCATAACGTTATATGCGTCAATATGTATGCCTGGAAATTCCAAATGCAGTCAAACATATTTACTGATCTACATACATACATATAGTTTACCAGTTTGCGAAAACAATAGCAACTAAAACTATGTGCCAAAAACCATAGCTATATGTACGTGCATTCAATTGCGAATGCTTACAAACATACATATGTGCATACATACATATCTACACAAATTTCAAGTTCAAGGGCGAGTAATTAGCGGTTTGCCTAATTTCTTGTTCTTCGATGTTTATCATCACTGTGTTCAGCTCTTCGAAGGTAAGTCGACTATTCGCCATGCTGCGGTGCAAATGTCCCTTCGCTGACTTCACAGCGGCCTCCCACAGGCCTCCAAAGTGCGGAGCCCTAGGTGGAATAAAATGGAAATGTATGAATTCGTTAGTACAGTAATTTATTATTGATTCTTGATGTTTCTTGTCGAATAAGAACGTCTTCAACTCCTGAAGCCTTCTGCTAGCGCCTACAAAATTTGTTGCGTTGTCGCAATATATATCAGTTGGTAAGCCTCGCCTGCCGATCATACGCTTAAGAGCGGCCAAAAATGCATCTGTTGACAGGTCAGACACTACTTCTATGTGGACTGCCTTCGTTGAAAAACACACAAATATTGCCACATAGGTCTTGTATGGGGTCTTGCCTCTGATGCGCAAATATGTGTCGAATGGCCCGCAAAAATCTATGCCACAACGTGAAAATGGCCTTGATGGCGTGAGGCGCGCTACGGGGAGATTGCCCATTGTCTGCTGAAGTAGCTTCGGCTTGTATCTGACGCAATGAATGCAGGATCTCACAATGCGACACGCTAGGTCCCTCGCATTTATTACCCAGAATTCAAAGTTACCAACTTTAAAGCTGCCCACCTTCTGCGGAAAGTACTCTGAGTACAAAAATTTTATCTCATCGTTTATGAGTCTCATCGACAAGGAAGTTACCCTAACCAACATTGAGAAATTCAATCACCTTCTCAATTGTTTGCAAGGGCAGGCTTTGGAGACTGTGAAGGCGTTCCAGGTCACCAGCGAGAACTATCCCAAGGCACTGGATAGATTAAAGGCTCGCTACGACAACAGCACAATGATATTCATTGAAACCATAAAAGCGTTGTTCGAGCTTCCGTCCACTGCAAGGCAGAATGCTTCTCAGTTACGCAGCTTGATTGACAACGTGTCTGCGCTATATAGTTCGCTGTTGTCAATCGGCTCTGACAAAAACATTTCGCATCTATTACTAATCCACCTTGTAATGGACAAGGTTGATGATGAAACGCAAACCAAGTGGAAAGAGTCATTAGACTTCACAACGCTTCCAACATGGGAAGAGTGTGCAAAGGTGCTTGAGCGTCGCTGTCAGTTTTTGGAATCCGCATCTGGCCCTCTCGCATTTGGTGACTCCGTAAAACCAGGCAACAAACCAGACAGCAAGAACAAGTCTTCGCGTAAGGGTTATTCATTTTCGTGCACAAAACGCTCTTGCGACTTATGTTCCAGTTCAGAGCATTTGATTGCCAGCTGTTCACGTTTCAAACAGATGGAGGTTGCAGATCGCTTTAAGGAGGTAAAACGACTAGGTCTGTGCCTGAATTGTCTGTCACCAAAACACCAGTTAGCACATTGTTCGTCGGCATTTAAATGTAAACATTGTGCACGTTCACACCATAGCCTTTTGCATCGCACTACCAGTTCCAATAATGCACAGTCAACATCGATCTCCACATCCCTGGTCGAGCAATTAACGAAACCTGTATGTACAGCAGCAGCACACACACACCGCGAAAAATCGCCACAAGACCAAGTCATACTGGCAACAGCTGTGGTACTTATACGAGATGCATGTGGCCGCTATCAATTGGGTAGAGCGCTACTCGACTCATGTTCCCAGGTGAACTTTGTCACCGAAGAGTTCTCCCAAAAATTGCGTCTACCAAGGGAAAGGCATCGCATTGAGATTCAGAGCATCGGAGATTCGGTAACAAACATAAAACACAAAACGTCAACCACGGTCAAGTCTAGGGTATCTGGCTATGAGATACCTTTGTCGTTTTATGTGACTTCGCACATCGCGTACCAGCCAGAGACTGAAATCGACATTACGTCTTGGAACTTGCCTTCCAATATTGAGCTCGCTGATGACAATTTCTTCAAGTCAACACATGTGGATATACTCATCGGTACAGAAATCTTTTTCGATATTTTATCTGTCGGTCAGATAAAGTTAGCTTCTGATTTGCCATCACTACAGAAGACCCTATTAGGATGGGTCGTCTCAGGACGATACAAAAGGCCAACAACTATTTCGCCTCCAATATGCATGCTTTCTATTGAGGAATCCGTGGATGCAAATTTACAACGCCTCTGGAAGCTCGATGAGGCATCAACGGCTGACCTATGGACTACTGAGCAGCAGAATTGTGTTCGGGAATACATGCAGACCGTACATAGAAACAGCGAGGGAAGGGTTATTGTCAAGTTGCCGTTTAAGGAGGGCCATAACAGCCTTGGTCAATCATACGCTACAGCGCTTCGAAGATTCCTCGCTCAGGAGCGCCGGTTAGCCCGCTGTCATGATCTGAAACAACAATACATCGCCTTTATGGATGAATATCGCGACCTTGGACATATGAGCGCAGTCGAGAAAGTCGACCTCAACACCCCACATTACTATGTACCCCACCATTACGTCTTGAAGCCAACCAGCACCACAACTAAGCTCAGAGTTGTCTTTGACGCCTCGTGCAAAACCACTTCGCAAAAATCGCTTAATGGCATATTAGCCGTCGGGCCTACTCTACAGAACGAGCTGTACATCTTGCTTTTACGCTTTCGCTTGTTTCGTTACGCACTTACAGCTGATATAGTGAAGATGTACCGTCAAATTCTAGTGGATGCAGACGATCGCAAATTCCAACGCATATTGTGGAGAAGTACGCCCGATGACGAAGTTTGCACATACCAATTAAATACAGTGACGTATGGGATGGCATCTGCTCCTTATCTTGCTGTGCAGAGCCTCAACTACATTGCTGATACATATGAAGCTAGTTATCCTATTGGTGCTAGTGTAGTCAAAACGTCATTCTATGTTGACGATCTACTTTGTGGTGCCGATACTCTGGCCGAAATGTCTCGTATCAAATACGAAGTCACGGAAGTGCTGAGACGTGGCTGTTTCACTTTGGCCAAGTGGCATTCAAATCACCACATGTTCCGAGAGGATGACACTATGAAGGATGTTAACTTGGACGAGGATCTGACGACCAGCACTTTGGGTATTAAATGGGATCAGCTTCACGATGTTTTCATATTTTCGTTTCAGCCTAAGCAACCTGTGAATGGGCGAATAACTAAGAGGTCAATTTTGTCCATTGCATCAGCGCTGTTCGATCCTTTGGGACTAATCGCACCAGTTGTTATTACCACTAAGATCATTTTACAAGAGTTGTGGCTTTTGAAGCTGAATTGGGACGAGTCTGTGCCTCAAACCCTACAGTTGGCCTGGGAACGCTTCCTCGATGACATAACTAATCTAAATACTCTCTCCGTTTCAAGGTATTGTGGTGCAACAAGTCATCAATCAATACAAATCCACGGGTTTTGCGATTCGTCTATTCGAGCATACGGCTGCTCCATATACGTTCGCTCCAAGACGATAGAAGGTAAAACTACTGTCACTCTGTTGACAGCCAAATCACGAGTAGCACCAATCAAAAAGCAATCGCTACCTAAGCTTGAGCTATGTGGCGCCTTACTCCTGGCAAGGCTTTTCGCGAAAATCAAACCGCTGTTCATCGCCGACACCCCTGTTTTTCTGTGGACTGACTCACAGATCGTACTTCATTGGCTTGGAATGCACTCGGCTACTCTTTCAACATTCGTGGGCAATCGGGTGTCAGAGATTCCAGATCTCACAACAGGAGCAAGCTGGCGGCATGTACCAACAAAGAGCAACCCAGCTGATGTCGTGTCACGAGGCTGCTCCGTATTGGAACTCAGCGGCTCGATCTGGTTTTCAGGGCCATCGTTCTTAAAGCTAGAATCCGAACAGTGGCCAATTAACGAAGGTGATCAAGTCGACATGGAAGAAGTTGGTCGAGAAAAACGTAAATCATCATTCAAGGTAACTTCTAACGAAAACTATATTTTGAAAGTACTTGAGAGATACAGCTCGTATACGCATTGCCTACGTGTCATAGCCTGGATATTTCGCTTCCATCAAATAACTAGCAAATCGTTTACCATTCATTTCGATAAAGAAACTCTATCGCCTCAAAATTTGCAACAAGCGCTGTGGTGCATTGTTTGGAATGTGCAGCAGCAGCATTTCGCCGAGGAAATTCATGCAATTAAACAAAATAAAGCAGTATCTGGAGCTCTTAAATTCCTCAACCCGTTTCTGCAAATTCATGGTGGATTCAGTTTAATAAAGGTGGGTGGACGTTTGGAGTTAGCAGAGTTGGCAGACATGCATAAGCACCCTGTCATCCTTCCTAGCAAGTGTCATTTCACGGAGCTGTATATTCGACATTTGCACATCGTACATTACCACGCAGGTGCGAAGGCACTTGTGGCACTACTACGTCTTCA
>NW_016158407.1:51543-78730 GCF_001687245.7 Rhagoletis zephyria | reverse complement strand
TTTATTTCTTGTAATGTGCCTATTTATACTCCAAGGTAAATACAAAAGTGCATAACGTTATATGCGTCAATATGTATGCCTGGAAATTCCAAATGCAGTCAAACATATTTACTGATCTACATACATACATATAGTTTACCAGTTTGCGAAAACAATAGCAACTAAAACTATGTGCCAAAAACCATAGCTATATGTACGTGCATTCAATTGCGAATGCTTACAAACATACATATGTGCATACATACATATCTACACAAATTTCAAGTTCAAGGGCGAGTAATTAGCGGTTTGCCTAATTTCTTGTTCTTATCATAGGCAAGTGATAGTGTTTAAGCGTCTTCGGGATCAGTACAGGAGCGTATTCAAGTGATAGGTAGTTCAGTGGCGGATCAGAGGGCGCATGCACTAAAGGGCGCATACAATGTGACCGAACAATTGCATATCCAGATAGTTAAACTTTGCACGAGCAATATTTGATGATCGAAATACCCACAATACATACTTTTTAATGTGCAAAGTGTCTTTCCTGATGCTAATTAGCCCTTTTTGCTCGTTTGTTGTTTGTGCATGGTTTACTTCCAATGTAAGTTTTAGCGACAAAGTTTATAGAATATAAAAATGTGGTTTTATAGGGTTTTAATTACCCCAAGAAAATGCCAAAGAGAAAGTATAAATTCCTTCCCGATTTCACAGAAGAGTTGTCATTTGTTTATATTTTTTGACGTTATAGTACCTTAAAAGAGAGCCTCACTGAGTTGTCCATCACACCTTGTTTAATACATCTTGGCCATACCTAGTCATAAATCTAATATGCATAGATACATTTTTTCTCTTATTTCATCTTAATGGACTAAGAAAAGAAATTCGCTAAACATAAAAAAGTTCATACGTTAAAAATTACGTGTACAGAGTTCTACAATTATATTAAGGAAAAGTCGGAAGTTTTGAAACAAATTACTTACATTTTTTTCATGAAACCTAGTGTACTTATAGGTACAATGCCGTACAAAATTATTAGCTCAGAGAATTTTTCATCTTATCTTTAAAAAAAATGTAGCTTTTTAGCCAATTAATAAAGCAATTTCATTTTTGCTGACTGTGTTCCATTGTTCCTGTGAGGTTCAACTTATATTGTGCTTTGATTTGTCTCTCTATTTACAAAGTTTATTGTGCCAATTCTGAGTTTAACTTTTTACAAAAAGTGCCTACAAGCGTCTTAGTGTGAAAATAATCGAAGCTAAGTGAAAGTTTTGTGTTTTATATTAAAAATAATAATAATAAAAATAATAGATTGGCGCTTACACATATGTTAGTGTTTGGCCGAGCTTCTCCTCCGACTTGTGGCGTGCGCCTTGATGTTGTCACACAAAGCGGAGGAGATGTGTTTTATATTAAATTTAGTTAAATTTTACTAGCATACATCTAATCTTGCCGAGTCATTTGTTGTTATCATTGTTGTTGTAATTCCTTTGTAGTTAACTGAAATCTTTTTTATTTTTGCACATTTCTTTTGCTCTTTTTGTTTAATTCTTTTAGTAATTCTTGTCACAGCTGTTTGCTTTGCGTTAATTAAGTGTCATAATTACAGTGATACTCAAACTGTTCGCTACATATATTCTAAATCTAGATACATCTGCTCCTAATCTGTTATAATTTATTTTGTTTGGTTTTTATTACCATATTAATTTTTTACTATGAAGTGTGATTTTGATAATTGCCAAATTAAAAGCCATTCTGAACGCTACATATCGTGCTGGCTCTGTGATGGTGTTTGCCATCTAAAATGTGCTGGTTTGACAGGAAGAATTCTGGACGCTATTAATGATGGCAAAGGTCTTCACTGGTCTTGCTTAATGTGCAGGTCAATTGAAGTTGATCTCCTTAAATTGTTTAGGCAAACCAGAAATGGTTTTTCTGATGTGGGGAGAGAGTTGTCGGTACTGACCGAAAAATTTAAGCATTATGAAAATGTGTTTAAATCCTTCAAATGCTTAGATACCGTACAATCTATGAAGGATATTCGTGTGTCAAAACGCAAGCATCTTCATAGTCCGCCTAATGAAAGGATAATCGCTCAACGTCAGATCAATCTTCAGAATGACTTAGCTAAACTCGCTTCTCCATGTCCACAGACATCGGAGTCGTCATCCTCAAAAGAATGTATAACAAAGCGCGCTTCCCCTGCTAATAACAACGAGCCTGAAGTACCTTCCCCTTCCCCCGTTGAAGTTGTGGCACCGTCATATAATCCTCTACCGCTTGCTCTACCCTCAATTAGTAACTCAGTTACTCAACCCCTTCCGCCGGTTCTCGAGTATAATACTAGGAGACTGGTTGTGGTTCCCACAAAAAAGTCTATATTTGTCTCTAGATTTTCGAGGGATACTTCCGAAGACGATATAAAGTTTTACATATCGTCCAAATTTAAAATTATCAACTTAAGTATCAGAAAAATTAATTTTAAATATGAAAGAAATATTTCTTCATTTAAAATTTACGTAGACTTAGAACATTTTGACATGCTGCTTAGTAGTTCTTTTTGGCCTTCCGGAGCTTTCGTTCGTGAATTCGAGCATAGGCCCAACAAAAATAATAATTTAGAAAATATTCCCCGTCAGAATATATAATAATAATAATAGATTGGCGCTTACACATATGTTAGTGTTTAGCCGAGCTTCTCCTCCGATTTGTGGTGTGCGCCTTGATGCTGTCACACAAAGTGGAGAGACCTACAGTTTCACGCCGACTCCGAACGGCGATTATATTTTTATGAGAAGCTGTTCATGGCAGAAATACACTCGGAGGTTTGCCATTGCCTGCCGAGGGGCGACCGCTGTTAAGAAAAAACCTTTTATTCTATATTTTTTGCGATGTTGCTTTGACCAGCGCTTGAACCCAGGTGCTGTGGAGTGGAAGCGCGCACTGCTTACCACTACACCACAGCGGCCCGGTCAGAATACTTAATCAAAAACCTGATTACTAAAACTGCTCACATTTTTAATTCAGAGATTCTTTCAAATAATTATCATATCTACAGAAAATATCGGGAGGACAGGATCGGCGGTGGCGTACTCTTTGCCGTAGACTCTTCAATACAATCTGAAGAAGTTACCCTTCCACACATTGAATCTGCAGTATTCGAATGCATTCGTGTACAGGTTGGAAGGGGGTTAACTTACTTAGCTCTATGCTATATTCCTCCCCGATCTGATTCATCAATGTATTCACAATATGTATCTTTACTGAAATCAATTAATTCGATGATTAAAGATTGTGTTGGGTAACTTTAATCTACCAAATGTCTGTTGGAACATCATTGACAATGATATCGTACCTTTCTCGTCTAGTGCATGCAACAACGTGTTTTTAGAGGAGATGGCTGAACTCTGCGTAAATTATGTCCGCTGTAAATAAATGTGACCCACTAGTTTTGCCCGAAAATGTCTACCACCCTTCTATAGAGATATCTTATGAAATTATAAACGATGGTCAAAATCATGGTATCCAAACATACGAACGAAATATTCGCTTTGATTTTTCGAAAGCCAACTTTAAAAAAATGATTAAAGAATTGTCTAAATCGTCGTGGCCTATATACAAAGAAAAAGTTGAACAAAGCGTTGCACATTTTAATTTTACTATACATCAATTATTTAAAAGGTATGTGCCTAAACGCATGTGTGTTCCTGAAGAACAAACACAGTTATGGTTTACTAAAGAACTGAGAAATTTGAAAAACAGAAAGTCACGTTATTTTTTATTACACAAAAAAATCGGTTTACACTCATAATATGTATATGAAATACTCACTATTGCATCACAAGTTCTTTGAATTGAACAAAAAGTGTTATAAAGATTACTTGTGTAAAATCAAACGACGCATATTATATAACTCCAAATCGTTTTATGATTTCGTACACTCCAAGCGAAGGTTAGGTGGGTTTCCTTCCGCCATGAGGTATCAAAATACCGTCTCTAGTTATAATCAAAAAATTTCTAATATGTTCGCTCAGTTTTTTAATTTCAATTACTCCATTAACTCCCAAGAATACTTGGACTATCCTTTTAAACTAAGTCCAATTAACTCAATACCTACCCCAATAATATCTCCCGATAATGTGTTAGTTTACCTTAAGTCCTTAAAACAGTCTTTTAGTTATGGTCCTGACCAGATCCCCACTTGTTTTCTTATAAATTGTGCTGATTATCTCTATGAGCCGTTAACAGCCTTATTTAATTTGTCTCTTAAAGAAGGCATCTTTCCAACTGTATGGAAAGAGTCGTTCATAACCCCGCTACATAAACGCGGTAGAAGGTCCTCGGTGGAGAACTATCGGGGCATAGCTAAGCTCTCTGCAATTCCTAAATTATTTGAAGCAATTATTACAAAGCAGTTGATGCATTTTATATCCTCTACCATTTCATACTATCAACATGGGTTTTGCAAAGGCAAATCATCTTCAACAAATTTACTCATACCTCAAAAGCGTTTAGTGAAAACAAAAACGTGGATGTTATATATACAGACTTCAGTAAAGCATTTGACAAAGTATGTCACTCGTTGCTCATCTATAAACTTGATCTTCTTGATCTTCAACCTAATTTTCTACGTTGGATCTCTTCATACCTCTATGATAGATCACAAAGGGTTATATTTAACAAGTAAGAAAGTCTATGTTCGGGCGGAGCCGAACATTAAATACCCGCCGCAGGTACCGCTACATGGTAAGCGTATCAGTTTTGAGTAAATTAGCGTCCTTAAATTTCGAAATATTGAAGTTTCAAGCATTTCTGAAATTTGCCGTTATATGAAAAGTGGTCGTAATTTGAATCTGATTCCAATAATTTTCAACGTTTTGTTTCTATGTGGCAAGCACAATAATCATACCGAGTTTGGTACAAATTGGTAGAACGGTTACCGAGATATATATATGTGATCATAAGTGGGCGGTGCTACGCCCATTTTCCAAAATTTTGTCATAAACGTATTTCTTGGCAAAGAATTGTTGCAAGCATAAATTTTGAGTAAATTAGCTTTAATATTTGTTGATTTATCGAAGAATTCGTATTTCTCCAAATTACCGTTATATGGGAGGTAGGCGTGGTTATTGTCCGATTTTAAAGATTTTCGGCCATTTGGTATGCTGTAGCAAGACTAACAACTGTGTAACAACAGTTGATGCATTTTATATCCTCTACCATTTCATACTATCAACATGGGTTTTGCAAAGGCAAATCATCTTCAACAAATTTACTCATACCTCAAAAGCGTTTAGTGAAAACAAAAACGTCGATGTTATATATACAGACTTCAGTAAAGCATTTGACAAAGTATGTCACTCGTTGCTCATCTATAAACTTGATACTTCTTGATCTTCAACCTAATTTTCTACGTTGGATCTCTTCATACCTCTATGATAGATCACAAAGGGTTAATTTAACAAGTAAGAAAGTCTATGTTCGGGCGGAGCCGAACATTAAATACCCGCCGCAGGTACCGCTACATGGTAAGGTATCAGTTTTGAGTAAATTAGCGTCCTTAAATTTCGAAATATTGAAGTTTCAAGCATTTCTGAAATTTGCCGTTATATGAAAAGTGGTCGTAATTTGAATCTGATTCCAATAATTTTCAACGTTTTCCTTCTATGTGGCAAGCACAATAATCATACCGAGTTTGGTACAAATTGGTAGAACGGTTACCGAGATATATATATGTGATCATAAGTGGGCGGTGCTACGCCCATTTTCCAAAATTTTGTCATAAACGTATTTCTTGGGAAAGAGTTGTTGCAAGCATAAATTTTGAGTAAATTAGCTTTAATATTTGTTGATTTATCGAAGAATTCGTATTTCTCGAAATTACCGTTATATGGGAGGTAGGCGTGGTTATTGTCCGATTTTAAAGATTTTCGGCCATTTGGTATGCTGTAGCAAGACTAACAACTGTGCCAAGTTTGGAAGAAATTGGTGCAGCGGTTACCAAGATATACACATGTATCTATAAGTGGGCGTGGCTACGCCCATTTTCCAAAAATATACAATATTCTTATTTTTCGTCTAAAGGTTATTGTAAATATCAATTTTGAGTGAATAATCTTCAGTAGTTACTAAAATATCGCAGTTTTCGTATTTCGAAAATTACCGTTATATGGGAGGTAGGCGTGGTTATTGTCCGATTTTGCCCATTTTCAATACCATCCGTCCTACGATGGAAGAAGTGCACATACCAAGTTTCGTTAAGATATCTCAATTTTTACTCGAGTTATCGTGTGCAAAGACGGACGGACGGACGGACGGACGGACGGACAGACAGTCACCGCTTAATCGATTTCTCTTTTCATTCTGATCATTTATGTATACATTTGTCTATATCTATCTCGATTCGTTTTGCCTGTTACAAACAACCGTTATGTGAACAAAGTTATAATACCCTTGTGCACAAGTGCGCTCGGGTATAAAAATAATATTTCTGACGTCATTGATGTTGCTTCAGGGCCCGATTCTGTTCTTGCTTTTTATAAACGATATATCAACAAATATAAATTTTTAATGTATGCAGATGATGTGAAACGCACGTATCAATCAAAGAAAAGCATTTGCTACAAGCAGACTTAAACAGCATGGCTTACTGGTGCTATGTAAATCGTATGCCTCTAAATATGGAAAAATGTATAGTAATGTGAGTAATAACCATAATTTGGAACAGGTATACAATTTTGTGGACCTTGGTATCACAATGGATCCGAAACTTAATTCTAATCTTCACGTTAATGTGACAGTCAACAAGACTAAAGTTGTACTTGCATTTGTGAAACGATGGTAAAAAGAATTTAGTGACCCTTATATCACTAAAACCCTGTTTACATTAGTTAGACCGATTCTGGAATACGGTTCGGTGGTTTGGAATCCAAGGTATCAAATTTACTCAGACAAGATAGAATCACTCCAAAAACAATTCCTACTTTTTGCTTTAAGAAATTTCCGTTGGGATTCTCAATAAAACCTCCCGCCTTATACGAGCCGATTGAANACACTTGCCAGTCGCAGGGAAATGCTTGGTATAATTTTTATGGTTAAATTACTGACAGGCTCAATTTCAAGTCCGCTTCTTCTGGGTGCAGT
This sequence comes from Rhagoletis zephyria, assembly GCF_001687245.7. NCBI lineage: Eukaryota > Metazoa > Arthropoda > Insecta > Diptera > Tephritidae > Rhagoletis > Rhagoletis zephyria. Next base: position 71,608 of record NW_016158407.1, on the reverse strand, counting down.
TAGCCTTAATGTTCCCTCCCGTGTATCAAGGCAGTTTTACCCCCTATTTTTGAAAACTTGTAAAACTAATTTTGAATTACACGAGCCAGGATTTTAACTCTCATTCCAGCACATTTGATATATCTGATCCGCTTTTCAACATTAAGAAAGCGATACTATCCTCTCTCAATAAATGAATTATTAACATAAAGACATAAAATCAGCTGATGAATTTAGTTCTGTAGCTGAACAGTTTTAGATCTCGACACTTAACAAACTCCTGCCTATCCTGACTCGGCGCAAAAATTTAAAATATTGGTTCCGTACGTCATGCAGACTGCGCCCCTCGTGCGGATGGGCGGGAATGGAGGGTAAAAACCGTTGGGGTTATTAATAAACTGTCAGCAAAAAAATTATCAAAAATTAACTAAAATTCTGGGCTACAAAACATAATTTTAAAAATTTTGTTGTGTTAGATTTACCAAATCGTCCCCGTTTGGCAACGGAGATATCTGGCAGCATTGCTGGTGAAAAATTATTTAACACCGACCTCCTAGCAGAGAACAAACTGCCAGTCGTGCAATTTGGCATTGGTTCCATACGGTCGTTTGCTTTGCTATGTTAGCAGTGATCGTCCTGCTTATGTTCATTATAAAAACCGGATTTCTTTTGTACATCCACTTATACGCAAACGCTGAACTTCATTTTTTTTGTAGATCAAAAGCTCGTATTCTCTGAACAAACAGAATTGTTTTCTTTTTGAAAGTTTGCATAAATTACTTGTGAATGCTATTTTACTTATTATAGAACACTTTCAGAAGAACTATTTCAGAGTTAAAGATTTTTGAAGTGAAACTTCGCTGCCTAGGTATCACAAAAATGGCGACGATATGTTGAACACGGCGCTGGGGATTTGCAGACAGAATTGTCGCAGCACGAACTGCTATTAGGCTAATGGAAACCGGGTCCTCTGCTGCAGCACATGTTTTTATAAGGCACTTTAAAACACGTTACCTCTGATGGGGGTTCTGACAGGCCATTGTGTGATTGGTATTCATGCGGTGAGACTAGGAATTTAAACTGATCCTTTTCTATCAGCTGTCAAGAGAAGATGGAGTGGAATCATCTCCACACTTCTTTTAGACTGTCCAATCTTCGGGAGGTTAAGATGGAAGTATTTTGGCTGGCACTTAACTTAACTTAACTTGGCGTTAACTTAACCCAACCTAAGCTGTACTTCTTTGAGCTATGAAATAGTTGGTCACATTATGTATGATGGAACAAATGGCCTCCGTTGATATACTGATGGATATATGTATGTACTTATGGACAGCAATGTTTTCATGCATTTACATATGTTGAATGGTTGTACATATATTTGTATGAACGTACATATGTTTGTATGTATGTACATATGTTTGTGTAAATGTACATATGCGCATATGTTGTACAAACGAAAAGAAATCTAATTAGAGCTAGCAACGCTGCTCGTTGATATCAATGCGAATTGTAATGATTGTCAAAAATGGTGTGTTTGTTGTACATTTGTTTATGTTTGTCATTGTGCGTATAATTTGTTATAAGGGCTATTCGCGATTCGGTGCATAAGAGGTGACAAATTTATGCAATTGCAGAAATATACCAAGGATTGGGAGCGACGTTTATTAAACTGTCATGGTAAAGCTTTTGCAAAACAATTTTTGTGCATCAGCTTTGGTTTTGTTTATGAAGTTAATCAGCTGATAGGAATGTCAACCAGAGTTGCAATGCATAGCATTTTTATGCTATGGATTTTCGGTATTGCAAATTTGCCAAGCCATGACAAATGCAAATGCGTGTATTTTGTTTGTGTATTGCAAATAATTTGCAATACAAATTTGCAATGCAATGATGCTAGGCCATTTGCACCGGATCGCGAATAGCCCTATAGTTTTTGTACTCCCGCTATCACCTTGTATGAATTGGTCTTGCGTTGATATACTCTGATGAACATACGTGATGATGATAGCAGGGTGAACTCATAAAAGGCTTTGTTACAGGATCAGTTGCAATTTTCGCCCCGTAGCCAGATCACTTTAGACCAAAATCGACGTAAGAATAAAAAAAATTCCAGGAAGAAATTTTTTGACGCAGTTAGGTGTCTCCTGTTTAGGTGAACACAAATTGAAAATTTTTCCCCCAATTGCGATATGGGAAGTGTCCGCTATCTTGGATTTTATGTTTTTTACGATTTGCGCGCGAATTTTGCATTTCTCGCGAAAAAAGGTAAACAAGTTTGTAGAGAATTCGATTCCCTACAATTTTCATGTGCCTATCATTTAACAATTATTTATTGCTAATAATATGCTAAAAATGCCCAATATTAGTAAGTGGCGCGGTTTTTTCGAATTTTGAGCAATTTCTATTTGAAATAAGTGGCACATTTATGCTGTAAACACATAAAGGGCATGTGGTGCGTGGCAATATTTGCAGTTGCGTGCATGGCTTCTAATTTTTTAATGAGAGCGCCAAGGCCGTTAAATGTAAAAAAATATGACACATTTAAATTTTTTTAATTTTATAAGTTTACACCAAAATGGAGCTTCAAGGGCTATTTGGAAATTTTATAATTTCAGCCTTAAAACACATAGAGTGTGCAAAAAAGCATACTAAAAATACAAGGTCATAAAAATGGAAAAAACGGCGATGGTGGGTACGACCACCAAATCTATCAAGACAGCAATTGGGGTTTTTTAAAACCTGTGCGAAAACATTGGAGATGCAAGATGAGGAGCTCTTTTATAAATTGATCCTTTCGTTGTTGAAAGAAAAGATGCAGCGAGTGTCTCGTAGACCTGCAATAGATATAGAAACAAGATTCTCTGTAACGCTTTTGTAAGTAAAACATAGTTTTCCTTTTTGAATACTAGTTTCATTATTGTGCCCAATAGGTATTTTGCTCAAGGGTGCAACGTACAAGTTCTGGGGTGGGCCTATAAACTCGGTATTTCAACTGTCCGTAAAATAATTTATGAGACTTGTGAAGCTTTGTGCACTGAGCTTGGACCCATCTATGTTTCAACGCCGAATGTTACAGAATTTGAGAAAATTGCTAATGACTTTTATTTAAAAACCGGTTTGCCAAATTGTGTAGGAGCTATTGATGACAAACATATTTATATGTATTGCCCAAGGAGAAGTGGTTCACTCTACTTTAATTATAAACAAAGATTCAGCATCACATTATTAGCGGTTTGCGATGCTGATTATACATTCACTTATGTTGACGTCGGAGCGTTCGGATGCCAAAGTGATGGTGGAATATTCAGCAGAACTGCTTTTGGTAAAGAAATTTTGAACGGAACTTTAGAAATGCCACCTGACCGTCCTTTACCTAATACATCAATAAATTTCCAGCGTTATTTTGTAGCTGATAATGCATTTTCCTTAAAAAGAAATTTAATGCGACCATTTCCTGGCCATTTTTTGCCAACAGATAAGGAAATATTTAATAGAGCTTTATCGCAGGCTCGAGTATACATCGAAAATGCATTTGTCGTATTGGCTAATCGATGGCGAGTTCTGCATACATGCATGCAAATCCTGAGAACGTTGGTAAAATTGTGTTAGCTACAATCATTTTACACAATTTCTTAATGCTACAAAAAGACAGCGAATACATTACTAATAGCCCTACACATCATGTATAAAATACTAGACCGTAAGTTGGTTAAACTGCCAATTTTCGCTTTCGGATTCTGTGGATAAAAATACATAATTTTGTTTAAAATATTTCTCTGGAATGGACTTCCGGTTCAAAAAGAAGTTTCGGTGTGTTTAACCCGCTTCCATTCGAAACCGGAAGTCGGCAATACTACCAAAGGATAAAGCATCGCCAATTAGGTAGCTCATATTTTTTGAGTTTTGCAATAAAAAAACATTTTCCTCCCTTTTAGAAGAGGTGGACGGGTGTTCTAAAATAACTAGTAAGGGTTACTAAAGTAGGTAGTACGGATTAAACATGGATTCCACAAGGATTAGAGTTGTGTCGCTATTGCAGAGGACCATCGATATATACTTACTTATACATATCCACATATGCATGTATACTTACACATGTATACATATATACTACACATGTAGTATGTATGTATGTACATAAGCATTATATTATTAATTACATAGTATGTATGTAAGCACATGCTTAATAACCAAATTTACATTCTATAATAAATATTAAAATTAAGGGAAAGTTAATGGGAAGGGTCAATTTTGTTGATTTCTTCCAATGCATACGACGTGATTTTTCCTATTAGCTTCGCTTCCCCCTGGGGTTTCAGATTCAACGCAGTAACAATTTGAGCAATGCCTTGCAACATGCTCGGGGAAGCACATGTCGAAGTTGCCGAGGGTGCTCTATTCGCAGCAGCTGCAAAGGAGTCACACGTTTCTTTGAGAGAGCTCGACGTTTCCTCTAGGAAAACCCCGAAATCGTCGTCAATCTATAGAAAGAATAAAACTGGGAAAATTTTAGAATGGTAACCACCGAGTACGGAATTAAGGAAAATAGGGGGGGTAGAGGGGGTTCTAAAGGGGGTATATGTAAAGTTTTAAAGCGCGCAACCTTATACTTTTTAAGTAATTTGTTATTAAAGTTTGTAATTTTCACCAACTTGTATGGGACTATTTCACAATATATAATGCACTTCCCACAAAATTTACAGGTTATTTACACTCAATATATGCGCAGTTAGAGTGTGCACGTTCAAACAAATAAATACTTTAAGTATATTACAGCTTTTTTATCAAAAATTTATTGTTGTTTAATTTTATGAGAGTACATGCAGAATATGTGCAAATGGCAGCAGGACTGTGTTGCCATATCTTAAAAACCAAGAGTGGAAAGCAAGACCAAAAGTAAATACGATTAAAAGGAAAATACGATAAGGTTCTTTTGTTCAGATAAAAATAAATAGTAGGGGGATTGGGGTCATATTCCCCCATAAAATACTGAAACACATTTTTAAGGCTTATATGTATATTTTATTGCGTCAATAAGTTTGAGGAAAGGGTCCTCATGCTTACGAGCAATTGTTTTGCGCCACAGATATTCTATAATTTTATCCGCAAAATTATGAGGATTATTATAGTTGTCTCTGTTAAAAAATCTTTTAATCACACGCCATTGTGATTCGATCCTTTGAGTATGCGTGCCGTCGTCTGCCACAAAGGGGTTATCCGGATCGCTGTGGTTTACTTTTCTGTGCTCATACCCGTGGTACGCTAGGCAATCGTACGCCTTCCAAAAATCGGTACAAATAATTGTACCCTCGGCCACATGTTTTTGAATGAGGGGTATGAACACCTCAGCAGACCGGACATTTTCTGGGCAGACTTCCAACCTCGGATCGTCGCTGCCGTCCTCAACCATCCCTAAGACCCAATGGCCTTCCACTCTCCTGCCTAAAAAAAAATATAAATTAAAGAATATGTGTTTTTAAATAAATTTTTGGTACCTTTGTGGTATTTTCGCTTCCCGAACTTGCTCTCGTCGATCTGAACAATTTTACCGGGGCCCCCAATTTTGCCTAACACCTCCTGCTGATCGACTTGATACAAAACAACTGCCTCACGACAGTAGTTGTACCAATCGCAGATGGTGGCGCTAGACAAAACGGTTCCCTCGGTAATACTTTCTTTTCGGACTTCAGCCTGGTTCCAGTGCGAAGCGTAGGCGTACATTACGTAAAAAATGTCTGGTAGTGGAAGCTTGGCATTTTCAAACCACGTACCAGTGGCCCTAGAAATGCCTGATCTTGAACGGCAGCTCCCTTTGCGGCATCGAAAGCTGCCGACCGTGTTGTTACCCAATGGTGAAACCGTCATTGGGATTTTATGCGTACGGCATAATCTTCTGGTCAAAATTAGACCCTGTACCTCTGCGAAAGCGGTACATTTTTCACGCGTATCAAAAGTCTTTGACACATTCCGCGTACTTCAGCGACGCACAGTACAGTCGCATTTCGTGGATGAACACCACGGCTAGTGGAGGGCGTATCGATATCTTTAAATAATACGATAAATATTTACTAGATGTATAAATATAAGCACTTAAAACTTTAAAAACATACCTGCTTGATCGTCAGTCATTTTAGTTTAAAATAAATAATAATATACAAAACCCAGAGCTCACAAACAACGCCGAAATAACGTTTGGAAAAGAATATAATACCAAAGCAGAGAAAGAAGCGTTACTTTGAATAAAACTAACAGTACAATCCACAGTGGTACCCATTAAAAGGGGTACCAAATCTCTGTGGAACAAAAACAACATAAATAATAATTTTTACTTGCGTCCACAGTATTTTAGCGTAGAATTCTTTTCTGCGTAGGCCGCCTTCGGCCGCGCTTAGGGATTATAACCCTCACAACGTAGAATTCTCCTTTCTGTGTTGCCAAAGAAAAGGGGCCGAACACCTTTTGCATAGAACACCTTTCTGCGTAGGCGGCCTTCGGCCGCGCTTAGGGATTATAACCCTTACTTCGTAGAATTCTCCTTTCTGTGTGACATAGCTGGGGCTACCGCCCCAGTGATGTAACCTTGGGAAAGGATGAGGTAACTAGAATTCCCTTTCTGGTTACGGTTACGGGCATAAAGGAAAGCCAATCGCACCTTTCTGCGTTGCCGGCCTTCGGGCGCAATTGGGGATTATAACCCTCACTACGTAGAATTCTCCTTTCTGTGTTGCCGGAAGAGGGGAATATGACCCCAAGCCCCCTACTATTTATTTTTATCTGGACAAAAGAACCTTATCGTATTTTCCTTTAAATCGTATTTTCTTTTGGTCTTGCTTTCCACTCTTGATTTGTAGATATGACAACACAGTCCTGCTGCCATTTGCACATATTCTGCATGTACTCTCATAAAATTAAACAACAATAAATTTTTGATAAAAAAGCTGTAATATACTTAAAGTATTTATTTGTTTGAACGTGCACACTCCAACTGCGCATATATTGAGTGTAAATAACCTGTAAATTTAGTGGAAAGTGCATTATATATTGTGAAATAGTCCCATACAAGTTGGTGAAAATAACAAACTTTAATAACAAATTACTTAAAAAGTATAAGGTTGCGCGCTTTGAAACTTCATACAGGGAACTGTTAGACCCCCCTCTACCTCCCATATTTTCCTTAATGCTATACTCCGGGGTTACCATTCTAAAGCCCACCCATAAAACTCTTTGAATGCCACTTGTGCTTAGGTATAAAAGACAAAATAATGTACATACCGTGTCATTTTGGCGTCTCGGTTGAGGTGGTGGTGCAAAATGGGCTTGCTCTGACCTTTCTTCCTGCACCTCAATAAAGCATTGGTCGGCCTCGGAAATACTGCTCCACGTTCTTACATGGAAGAGCAATATTATGTATGTTACAATACCGATACATTTGTATAAGAATATAAATTCATTTTACCTCTGGCAGTATAGATAATTGTCAAAAAGGACATCTGTTAATAGTGTTTCCACTTCGGCCTCTTGCATGCAGAGCTTCCTGACGGAAGATTCTCTGCACGTTTGCACCTTCCATAATGGTCACGCAAACCTTTCCAATGTTTTTTGCATGTTGTAGCTATGGAAATAATAAAAAATGTATTACAACCATATATGTAATACTTCTATATTGATAGTAAGCTAACATCTCAATGTGTAAGCATTCCGAAATCAAAGCGAGACAGTCTAGTACTGTTTTTGTCAATGTATTGTGTACTTGAGTGCCGGTTTTGTAAATGTGTCGTGTACATGTTTATTTTTAAACGTATGTGTTCCTTTTCTTTCGTACGTGTTTATTGATATATCTGTACTGCAGTGTTTTCGGACGGTACTAGCTCTTACTGCCAATATAGGAGTATTACATATATGATTACAACCATTAACTACTATAAAAGTCCTTACCTTCTTCACCTACTATCAGGCCAATCTGCTTGGACACTTCTTCTTTTTTGAAGGTATTTTTATAATCCTCATCCACGAGGTTATATAAAAATGGATACTTTTGTATCTCATTAATTAATGGCTCGTCTTTATCCATATTTTTTATATAGTTATGAATTTCAATTTAAAAAAATACATATGTACATACATATATTTCAATTCAAATAAAATGAAGACAAAGAACAAATATCCTCTCATTCTTTCTTTGCACGTTTGTCAAATTAGAAAATAGAAATTGCTCAGCTACAACTTGGCGAGCAATCACACGACACCCTTGGCTTGTGTTGTGGATTGTGTTCAGTTCATATGGTTTACACGCATGGTGGAATAATAACAAGGTGTTGTCAGTAGCGACGTGTTTGTTGTAATTTTGACAAAGTCGGCATGCTTATTTTCAGTGATACCGATCTTAATTTTTATACTACTATTCGTTGGGAAATAGTATCCAAAATGTTCCATTTTAGTAATTCGTTACATCGCGATTTTTAAAGTATTTGGTGTTTTCAGAACGATATTAATATTTAAAATTGATGGATTTGTATAATTTTTGTCCTCAAAATGTAAAAAATATAAGATAGCGTAGTTATCAATGGAAAAAGACGTACACAAAAATCGTATGGAAAGGCGGTTTTTTATATTAAATAACTTTTGCTGCATTGTCATAATATTGAGCCAAATGAACTACTGATACACTAGAATAGAGTGGCTGCATGGCTTAATTAGGAATTCGCTTATATTATCGATATTTATGTGTTTTAATCTATTTAAAAAATCATTTAGTCTTATAGTAAATTGCCTTATTTTACCGCCTTTACTTTTTTAAAGTTATGGTGCATTTACATGGTATGAATCTGTTTATAAGCCGTATGAATTTTCCTATAAAAGAAGCACCAACTCTAAAAAGAAATGAATGAAAGCGATATATATTTAACATTTTTGACTTATATACTTGGCAAGTATTTTTTTGTAAACAACAAACAAAAAAAGTTCATTTTGTGCTAACTTCGAAACTAGAAGCTTATTTTATTTTTAATGTGCTGTAAAAAGTGTGTAATGCTTCCATTCAAACATCTTTGTGTATAAACAGTTTTTTGTTCAGAAATTGCTTGTTTACGTTTTTTGTCTTTCATATTAAAATCGTTTGGCATATGTTGAAATCATAGAGATGCCGTTTTCTTTCGTTTCTCAATGCATTTTATACTTGAAAAGGCACCAAAATATGTATGCGATACTTTAACATATCGTCATTTAAAGTACAAAACCGCGCATCAAGAAAATGCAAAACCTTGTATGTGAGGTTGCCTAAATTTTATAGGAGAGAGTAAAATTTGTCATAATTCAAAACGGTTCCCTCTTTTAAACTTAATTATCTCTTCTTATGTCTAAGTATCGAAATTTTAGTATAAATGATTAAGGGCTTGATGATAGGAGCTTCCGGTGCGCAAATATCTTTTTTTTGGCACAAATGTCAGTTTTTGCAGAACCACGATACGCGATTTTTTACTTTAAACGACGTATACAGATTGGTGCTGACACAATATGTTAGTGTTTGGCCTAGCTTCTCCTCCCATATGGGGCGTGCACCTTGATTTTGTCACACAAATGGGAAGGGCAGTTTTACGCCGACTCCGAACGGCAATTGTATTTTTATGAGAAGCTGTTTTCATGACAGAATACACTCGGAGGTTTACTATTACCAATAGAGAAGCGACAGCGAACAGCGGAGTGTATATATCGATGGCTGAGTGGAAGATCTACCTATCTCGGCAGCCAGTTCGAAAACGCCCTATTTCAGAAAACGTTTCAAAATCGCCCTACTTCAGAATTTTATTGAAAAACACTCTATCTCAGAATTTGGTTGAATAACGCCCTATTTCATAATCCGGTTCAAACACGCCCTATCTCAAACGAAAATACATTGAAAATAAGCTGAGATAGGGCGTTTTTGAATCGGCAGCTAAGAAGTAGGGCATTCTTGAAAAGTTTTCTGAGATAGGGCGTTGTTGAAAATTTTTCTGAGATAGGGCGTTTTCGAACTGGCTGCTGATAGGTCGATCTTCCACTCAGCCATCGATATGTAATATAAAAAATAATGAGAGGTACTATAAGAAAATGTACCCAAAATTCAGGAGCAAATGAAAAAATGCTCATTGAAAATAACTCACATGTATAAATTAAATAATATAACTTAAGCGGTTACAGCGCTAAACAAAAGGAAGAGTTAGAAAAATAGCAATGCGGTTTGAAGGAAACATAAGACCACAAAATGTTTGTTTGTTTCATTAATTCTCCCAACCTTTTAAGATATGACATTCCATTCTTTGCATTAGTTTGCAAATATACACTTATTGTTCTACAATGGCAAACATTTTAGTGGGATGTTTTTTCTTTAATTTCGAATTGAAAATACATTACGATCATATTGTACCGAAATAAGTGTGGTGGTATCCCTGCATTTTGTAAAAGCCAGAAAGAAGCATCAACTGTATGAAAAAATGAAAGGGAGAAGTATACATACCTTCTATAATTTTGACTTATAGATATGTATATTTGGCAAGTCTTTTTGTAAACAACAAAAAATACACATTTTCATTTCTTTGCAAGCTTGGAAAATATAGGCTTATTTTTACTTAAATGTGATATAAAGCCCTTTTAAATGTTGTGTAATGTCTTGTTATCATAGTGCTTTGTATTTTTATTGTCCACCATACGTGAATTTTTTCTATTGAAAAAGATCTGGTACAAAGATTTTTTATTGTTTTGAAATTGTTTGTTTATTGTTTTTAATTTTTAAAATTCCTACATTTGAAATGTATGTGAATGGCGGAGTTGCCGCTTTCCTCCTTTTCGGTGGGTTTTATATTAAAAAAGGCATCAAAATGGGAAAAAAAACTCCTTGGTATCTCTGCATCTGTTAAACTTTTTATGGGAAGATGTATGAAAATCCAACTTGCTATAATTTTATATGCTTAACAGTATCACAACAGTATGTTTACAGTATCTCCCAATAATTTTTCATATGAAAAAATCTATTATATGCATCCTACTCGATATCATTGAATTCCTCATAAGAACATGTAGTCCCTCTATTTTAGTGTATCAACAGTTCATATGGCTTCATACCATATAAATGCACCATTACAATATATGTCCAAGCTGTGCGGAGCTGCCGATACAAACATGTATTCAGGCTTATAAGCCTGTAATTATACATTTTTCTACATTTAATTTGAAATAGTATGCACCAACGGATTAAAAGTAGTAAATAAGTAATACCTTTTCTACTACTTTAAAATGCGTGACCGGAACAGATCTGCCAAAGAAGTGAGGTTAAGTAACTGACAACACCTTGTTATTATTCCACCATGGTTTACACGTATTCTATTTTGGCAGGATGCGCACCGCACACCACAAGCCCTATATGTGTTTACAGCATTAAATGGCAAAGTTGTAGAGGACAAAATTTCCAATAAACGCATTATTTATATGTTTACGTACGACGTGTATATCTCGACCAACAACGCGATCAATGCAGCAGTAAGGGAGAAGCTACTCAAAACTTTTTTCCACACCACCTCAGAGGTAAGGTTATTAGCGCGTTTTATTTTTATGTGGTTTCACCAGTAGTCCTAATCCACACATAGTTATTTTCGTCACAATAAAACTCTTTCNCCGCTTTCCTCCTTTTCGGTGGGTTTTATATTAAAAAAGGCATCAAAATGGGAAAAAAAACTCCTTGGTATCTCTGCATCTGTTAAACTTTTTATGGGAAGATGTATGAAAATCCAACTTGCTATAATTTTATATGCTTAACAGTATCACAACAGTATGTTTACAGTATCTCCCAATAATTTTTCATATGAAAAAATCTATTATATGCATCCTACTCGATATCATTGAATTCCTCATAAGAACATGTAGTCCCTCTATTTTAGTGTATCAACAGTTCATATGGCTTCATACCATATAAATGCACCATTACAATATATGTCCAAGCTGTGCGGAGCTGCCGATACAAACATGTATTCAGGCTTATAAGCCTGTAATTATACATTTTTCTACATTTAATTTGAAATAGTATGCACCAACGGATTAAAAGTAGTAAATAAGTAATACCTTTTCTACTACTTTAAAATGCGTGACCGGAACAGATCTGCCAAAGAAGTGAGGTTAAGTAACTGACAACACCTTGTTATTATTCCACCATGGTTTACACGTATTCTATTTTGGCAGGATGCGCACCGCACACCACAAGCCCTATATGTGTTTACAGCATTAAATGGCAAAGTTGTAGAGGACAAAATTTCCAATAAACGCATTATTTATATGTTTACGTACGACGTGTATATCTCGACCAACAACGCGATCAATGCAGCAGTAAGGGAGAAGCTACTCAAAACTTTTTTCCACACCACCTCAGAGGTAAGGTTATTAGCGCGTTTTATTTTTATGTGGTTTCACCAGTAGTCCTAATCCACACATAGTTATTTTCGTCACAATAAAACTCTTTCGAATCAGAGAAAAGTCGTATTGATAAAAGAACAAAAACTATTTGCTAATTACAGTTTCAACTGACTGAAAATAGTTATTCATGGGCTTGGCCTATTGGTGAACCCACAGTTGAAAATACGCACCAAAAAACACGACCTCCGAGATACTGTGAAAAAAGTTTTGAGTAGCTTTCCCCTGCCGCTGCATTGAGCGCGTTGTTGGTCGAGATCTACACACATAAATAATGCGTTTATTTGAAATTTTGTCTTCTACAACTCTACCATTTAAATGTGCCACTTATTTCAAACAGAAATTGCTCAAAACTCGAAAAACCCAATTTGGTGCATATAAATAATATATATAATATTGGCTATAAATAATTGTTTAAAAAAATTATAGGCAAATGAAAATTGTAGGGAATCGAATTAAAAAAAAACCGAATCCAAAATTCGCGCGCAAATCGTAAAAAACACAAAATCTAAGATGGCTGACATTTCCCATATCGCAATAGGGGGAAAAATTTTCATTTTGTGTTCACATAAACAGGAGATACCAAACTGCGTCAAAAAATTTCTCCTGGAATTTTTTCGTTGAAAACATCTAATGCAAAATTCGCGCGCAAATCGTAAAAAACACAAAATCTAAGATGGCAGACATTTCCTATACTGCAATTAGGGGAACAATTTTCATTTTGTGTTCACCTAAACAGGAGACACATAACAGCGTCAAAAAATTTCGTCCTGGAATTTTTTCGTTGAAAAAATCTAAAGTGATCGGGCTACCGGTGTTTCTTAATGCACGCCAATGAAAGTAGACGCAAAATGTGGAATATGCTTATGTCAACAAATACGTGGGAATAAAGCATTTGCATTACTTATGCTTATGTAGACCAAAACGTGGGAATAAAGCCTTTAAAATAATTTTGCTTACGATCTAAAGTTTTTATGGCCTTATTATTTAGCAACGTAAGCATTTAGTTTCTATAAAAACGTAACCATTAATTCAATAAAGATCACTTAAAAGCAATCAAGCAAACAACAGTGTTCGAACTTGGCGTAATCGCTATTATTCTGAACATTCTGGTGACCCCTGTGAAAGGACATTCAGCTTAAACCAGGAGCCACAAAACTAAACTAAAAGAAGAAAAATAGATCGTTTCGAGGATTTGGCCAGACAACAAAGAGAAACGGGCGGCAATATTGAATCAATTGTCCGAAATTTTAAAAAGGACCCGCAATCCATGAAGGAAGTACGTACCAACATGATGCTTCAGCTTCAAAAGTCAACACAGAAGCACGACATGATACTGGAACCAAACAGGCAGCTTCCAACGAGTACACTAAACTAGCTCGCAGACAAGGGGTAATGATGGCCTCGTTGCGACGGTTACTGAACGATAACGTTTCACTACAATGTGTTCCAACAATTAATAAACTGTAGGAAAATATAGAAGACATTCACTTCAGGATATATGAGATGTTCGAACCCAACCGAGCAGGGCTACAAGGTCGATAACTTCATTTCACTTGAAGAAAAGATACGGAGTACTTTGCAAGCAGCTAATAGTGACTCCCATACTGAGCAAACTTCAAATCAACTTCCGATTAAACTGCAATCAATTTCATTGCCGAAGATAATAATTCCAAAATTCGACGGCACCTATTTAAAATAGCAAGAATTTCATGACCTATTCTCGCAACTGGTAATAAATCAACCTCTTTCAAAAGTTCAGAAAATGGGGTACTTGAAAACTCACTTAGTGGGGGAGGCTGGAGATCTAATTAAACATTTCGCATCAACAGGAGAGAATTTTGATGCAGCTTGGTTCATGCTTCTGGAGCGTTACAACAACAAACGCTTGCTGGTGAGCAAGTTAGTACATGAGCTAACTACTACACCTGGAAGCACATCAGTGGACAGTGTCAAAAAACTGCATGACACAACACAAGAATGTCTATTAGCATTGCAAAATTTGCAGATAGACACATCAACATGGGATCCACTTCTGCTCCCCCTTCTACTAAAGAAACTGGATCAACCGACTCGTTTGCGGTACGAACAATCATTATCAAAGCCACGGGAGGTACAAACACTCAAGGAATTCCTGCAATTTCTGGAGAAACACTTTCAATCCATGGAAGCGATGGGTGTCAAAGACAAATCTACAAGCTCAACTGCAAAGGTGTGCACTTCAGTCACATCCAAAGGTCATAGAAATGACACTTGCAGCATGTGCAAAAAAGGAAAACATCCATTATTTTCTTGCAAGGAATTTTTACAACAGTCTCCATCGGCACGCTTTCAGTTCATACAAGGGCAGAAATATTGCCACAATTGCCTAAAACCGGGACATGGTTCTAAAAATTGTATATTAAGAAACTGTCTGAAATGCAACAAAAAACACAACACGCTGTTACATTTCGAGGATTCAAAAAGGGATGTGAGCAAAGATATTACATCAGTAGCCACTCCAACACAAGGCAACGAATCGCAAAGTAATACGNGCGTAATCGCTATTATTCTGAACATTCTGGTGACCCCTGTGAAAGGACATTCAGCTTAAACCAGGAGCCACAAAACTAAACTAAAAGAAGAAAAATAGATCGTTTCGAGGATTTGGCCAGACAACAAAGAGAAACGGGCGGCAATATTGAATCAATTGTCCGAAATTTTAAAAAGGACCCGCAATCCATGAAGGAAGTACGTACCAACATGATGCTTCAGCTTCAAAAGTCAACACAGAAGCACGACATGATACTGGAACCAAACAGGCAGCTTCCAACGAGTACACTAAACTAGCTCGCAGACAAGGGGTAATGATGGCCTCGTTGCGACGGTTACTGAACGATAACGTTTCACTACAATGTGTTCCAACAATTAATAAACTGTAGGAAAATATAGAAGACATTCACTTCAGGATATATGAGATGTTCGAACCCAACCGAGCAGGGCTACAAGGTCGATAACTTCATTTCACTTGAAGAAAAGATACGGAGTACTTTGCAAGCAGCTAATAGTGACTCCCATACTGAGCAAACTTCAAATCAACTTCCGATTAAACTGCAATCAATTTCATTGCCGAAGATAATAATTCCAAAATTCGACGGCACCTATTTAAAATAGCAAGAATTTCATGACCTATTCTCGCAACTGGTAATAAATCAACCTCTTTCAAAAGTTCAGAAAATGGGGTACTTGAAAACTCACTTAGTGGGGGAGGCTGGAGATCTAATTAAACATTTCGCATCAACAGGAGAGAATTTTGATGCAGCTTGGTTCATGCTTCTGGAGCGTTACAACAACAAACGCTTGCTGGTGAGCAAGTTAGTACATGAGCTAACTACTACACCTGGAAGCACATCAGTGGACAATGTCAAAAAACTGCATGACACAACACAAGAATGTCTATTAGCATTGCAAAATTTGCAGATAGACACATCAACATGGGATCCACTTCTGCTCCCCCTTCTACTAAAGAAACTGGATCAACAGACTCGTTTGCGGTACGAACAATCATTATCAAAGCCACGGGAGGTACAAAAACACTCAAGGAATTCCTGCAATTTCTGGAGAAACTCTTTCAATCCATGGAAGCGATGGATGTTAAAGACAAATCTACAAGCTCAACTGCAAAGGTGTGCACTTCAGTCACATCCAAAGGTCATAGAAATGACACTTGTCGTGCTTCTGTGTTGACTTTTGAAGCTGAAGCATCATGTTGGTACGTACTTCCTTCATGGATTGCGGGTCCTTTTTAAAATTTCGGACAATTGATTCAATATTGCCGCCCGTTTCTCTTTGTTGTCTGGCCAAATCCTCGAAACGATCTATTTTTCTTCTTTTAGTTTAGTTTTGTGGCTCCTGGTTTAAGCTGAATGTCCTTTCACAGGGGTCACCAGAATGTTCAGAATAATAGCGATTACGCCAAGTTCGAACACTGTTGTTTGCTTGATTGCTTTTAAGTGATCTTTATTGAATTAATGGTTACGTTTTTATAGAAACTAAATGCTTACGTTGCTAAATAATAAGGCCATAAAAACTTTAGATCGTAAGCAAAATTATTTTAAAGGCTTTATTCCCACGTTTTGGTCTACATAAGCATAAGTAATGCAAATGCTTTATTCCCACGTATTTGTTGACATAAGCATATTCCACATTTTGCGTCTACTTTCATTGGCGTGCATTAAGAAACACCGGTAGCCCGATCACTTTAGATTTTTTCAACGAAAAAATTCCAGGACGAAATTTTTTGACGCTGTTATGTGTCTCCTGTTTAGGTGAACACAAAATGAAAATTGTTCCCCTAATTGCAGTATAGGAAATGTCTGCCATCTTAGATTTTGTGTTTTTTACGATTTGCGCGCGAATTTTGCATTAGATGTTTTCAACGAAAAAATTCCAGGAGAAATTTTTTGACGCAGTTTGGTTCTCCTGTTTATGTGAACACAAAATGAAAATTTTTCCCCCTATTGCGATATGGGAAATGTCAGCCATCTTAGATTTTGTGTTTTTTACGATTTGCGCGCGAATTTTGGATTCGGTTTTTTTTTAATTCGATTCCCTACAATTTTCATTTGCCTATAATTTTTTTAAACAATTATTTATAGCCAATATTATATATATTATTTATATGCACCAAATTGGGTTTTTCGAGTTTTGAGCAATTTCTGTTTGAAATAAGTGGCACATTTAAATGGTAGAGTTGTAGAAGACAAAATTTCAAATAAACGCATTATTTATGTGTGTAGATCTCGACCAACAACGCGCTCAATGCAGCGGCAGGGGAAAGCTACTCAAAACTTTTTTCACAGTATCTCGGAGGTCGTGTTTTTTGGTGCGTATTTTCAACTGTGGGTTCACCAATAGGCCAAGCCCATGAATAACTATTTTCAGTCAGTTGAAACTGTAATTAGCAAATAGTTTTTGTTCTTTTATCAATACGACTTTTCTCTGATTCGAAAGAGTTTTATTGTGACGAAAATAACTATGTGTGGATTAGGACTACTGGTGAAACCACATAAAAATAAAACGCGCTAATAACCTTACCTCTGAGGTGGTGTGGAAAAAAGTTTTGAGTAGCTTCTCCCTTACTGCTGCATTGATCGCGTTGTTGGTCGAGATATACACGTCGTACGTAAACATATAAATAATGCGTTTATTGGAAATTTTGTCCTCTACAACTTTGCCATTTAATGCTGTAAACACATATAGGGCTTGTGGTGTGCGGTGCGCATCCTGCCAAAATAGAATACGTGTAAACCATGGTGGAATAATAACAAGGTGTTGTCAGTTACTTAACCTCACTTCTTTGGCAGATCTGTTCCGGTCACGCATTTTAAAGTAGTAGAAAAGGTATTACTTATTTACTACTTTTAATCCGTTGGTGCATACTATTTCAAATTAAATGTAGAAAAATGTATAATTACAGGCTTATAAGCCTGAATACATGTTTGTATCGGCAGCTCCGCACAGCTTGGACATATATTGTAATGGTGCATTTATATGGTATGAAGCCATATGAACTGTTGATACACTAAAATAGAGGGACTACATGTTCTTATGAGGAATTCAATGATATCGAGTAGGATGCATATAATAGATTTTTTCATATGAAAAATTATTGGGAGATACTGTAAACATACTGTTGTGATACTGTTAAGCATATAAAATTATAGCAAGTTGGATTTTCATACATCTTCCCATAAAAAGTTTAACAGATGCAGAGATACCAAGGAGTTTTTTTTCCCATTTTGATGCCTTTTTTAATATAAAACCCACCGAAAAGGAGGAAAGCGGCAACTCCGCCATTCACATACATTTCAAATGTAGGAATTTTAAAAATTAAAAACAATAAACAAACAATTTCAAAACAATAAAAAATCTTTGTACCAGATCTTTTTCAATAGAAAAAATTCACGTATGGTGGACAATAAAAATACAAAGCACTATGATAACAAGACATTACACAACATTTAAAAGGGCTTTATATCACATTTAAGTAAAAATAAGCCTATATTTTCCAAGCTTGCAAAGAAATGAAAATGTGTATTTTTTGTTGTTTACAAAAAGACTTGCCAAATATACATACTATAAGTCAAAATTATAGAAGGTATGTATACTTCTCCCTTTCATTTTTTCATACAGTTGATGCTTCTTTCTGGCTTTTACAAAATGCAGGGATACCACCACACTTATTTCGGTACAATATGATCGTAATGTATTTTCAATTCGAAATTAAAGAAAAAACATCCCACTAAAATGTTTGCCATTGTAGAACAATAAGTGTATATTTGCAAACTAATGCAAAGAATGGAATGTCATATCTTAAAAGGTTGGGAGAATTAATGAAACAAACAAACATTTTGTGGTCTTATGTTTCCTTCAAACCGCATTGCTATTTTTCTAACTCTTCCTTTTGTTTAGCGCTGTAACCGCTTAAGTTATATTATTTAATTTATACATGTGAGTTATTTTCAATGAGCATTTTTTCATTTGCTCCTGAATTTTGGGTACATTTTCTTATAGTACCTCTCATTATTTTTTATATTACATATCGATGGCTGAGTGGAAGATCGACCTATCAGCAGCCAGTTCGAAAACGCCCTATCTCAGAAAAATTTTCAACAACGCCCTATCTCAGAAAACTTTTCAAGAATGCCCTACTTCTTAGCTGCCGATTCAAAAACGCCCTATCTCAGCTTATTTTCAATGTATTTTCGTTTGAGATAGGGCGTGTTTGAACCGGATTATGAAATAGGGCGTTATTCAACCAAATTCTGAGATAGAGTGTTTTTCAATAAAATTCTGAAGTAGGGCGATTTTGAAACGTTTTCTGAAATAGGGCGTTTTCGAACTGGCTGCCGAGATAGGTAGATCTTCCACTCAGCCATCGATATATACACTCCGCTGTTCGCTGTCGCTTCTCTATTGGTAATAGTAAACCTCCGAGTGTATTCTGTCATGAAAACAGCTTCTCATAAAAATACAATTGCCGTTCGGAGTCGGCGTAAAACTGCCCTTCCCATTTGTGTGACAAAATCAAGGTGCACGCCCCATATGGGAGGAGAAGCTAGGCCAAACACTAACATATTGTGTCAGCACCAATCTGTATACGTCGTTTAAAGTAAAAAATCGCGTATCGTGGTTCTGCAAAAACTGACATTTGTGCCAAAAAAAAGATATTTGCGCACCGGAAGCTCCTATCATCAAGCCCTTAATCATTTATACTAAAATTTCGATACTTAGACATAAGAAGAGATAATTAAGTTTAAAAGAGGGAACCGTTTTGAATTATGACAAATTTTACTCTCTCCTATAAAATTTAGGCAACCTCACATACAAGGTTTTGCATTTTCTTGATGCGCGGTTTTGTACTTTAAATGACGATATGTTAAAGTATCGCATACATATTTTGGTGCCTTTTCAAGTATAAAATGCATTGAGAAACGAAAGAAAACGGCATCTCTATGATTTCAACATATGCCAAACGATTTTAATATGAAAGACAAAAAACGTAAACAAGCAATTTCTGAACAAAAAACTGTTTATACCACAAAGATGTTTGAATGGAAGCATTACACACTTTTTACAGCACATTAAAAATAAAATAAGCTTCTAGTTT
>NW_016158407.1:36286-51518 GCF_001687245.7 Rhagoletis zephyria | reverse complement strand
CATGATACTGGAACCAAACAGGCAGCTTCCAACGAGTACACTAAACTAGCTCGCAGACAAGGGGTAATGATGGCCTCGTTGCGACGGTTACTGAACGATAACGTTTCACTACAATGTGTTCCAACAATTAATAAACTGTGGGAAAATATAGAAGACATTCACTTCAGGATATATGAGATGTTCGACAACCCAACCGAGCAGGGCTACAAGGTCGATAACTTCATTTCACTTGAGGAAAAGGTATGGAGTACTTTGCAAGCAGCTAATAGTGACTCCCATACTGAGCAATCTTCAAACCAACTTCCGATTAAACTGCAATCCATTTCATTGCCGAAGATAATAATTCCAAAATTCGATGGCACCTATTTAAAATGGCAAGAATTTCATGACCTATTCTCGCAACTGGTAATAAATCAACCTCTTTCAAAAGTTCAGAAAATGGGGTACTTGAAAACTCACTTAGTGGGGGAGGCTGGAGATCTAATTAAACATTTCGCATCAACAGGAGAGAATTTTGATGCAGCTTGGTTCATGCTTCTGGAGCGTTACAACAACAAACGCTTGCTGGTGAGCAAGTTAGTACATGAGCTAACTACTACACCTGGAAGCACATCAGTGGACAGTGTTAAAAAACTGCATGACACAACACAAGAATGTCTATTAGCATTGCAAAATTTGCAGATAGACACATCAACATGGGATCCACTTCTGCTCCCCCTTCTACTAAAGAAACTGGATCAACAGACTCGTTTGCGGTACGAACAATCATTATCAAAGCCACGGGAGGTACAAAAACACTCAAGGAATTCCTGCAATTTCTGGAGAAACTCTTTCAATCCATGGAAGCGATGGATGTTAAAGACAAATCTACAAGCTCAACTGCAAAGGTGTGCACTTCAGTCACATCCAAAGGTCATAGAAATGACACTTGCAGCATGTGCAAAAAAGGAAAACATCCATTATTTTCTTGCAAGGAATTTTTAAAACAGTCTCCATCGGCACGCTTTCAGTTCATACAAGGGCAGAAATTTTGCCACAATTGCCTAAAACCGGGACATGGTTCTAAAAATTGTATATTAAGAAACTGTCTGAAATGCAACAAAAAACACAACACGCTGTTACATTTCGAGGATTCAAAAAGGGATGTGAGCAAAGATATTACATCAGTAGCCACTCCAACACAAGGCAACGAATCGCAAAGTAATACGCCATCCAGGACCAAATCAACGCCATCAAAAGACGAAGCAGCGTCACTTACCACTGCAAAGCACATAAAGTCAAACACATATGTACTACTCAGCACTGCCATGGTGAAAGTTAGAGGAATTGGAACAGAAGTGCATTGTCGGGCAATTCTCGATTCAGGCTCACAAGTTAATTTTGTGACTGAACGATTGGTTAAACGTCTTGGCATCTCAACTAAACCATCATCAATCTACATTAGTGGCATCGGGTCGAGGAGCTCGGATCAACAACTTTACAACGCGGCTAGAGGCAGCGATATTTCCTCAGATTATATCCCCTCAGCCTTCGCAAGAAGTCAAGATCGACGAATGGAAAATACCTGAGAACATCATGTTAGCCGACCCATCATTCAATCGTCCTGACAAAATTGATATATTGTTGGGGGCGGAATTCTACAACCAACTGATGGCAGCAGGGCAAATCTAACTGTCAGATGACCTACCCATTCTGCAAAATACAGTGCTGGGATGGATCATCGCGGGAAAAGTTGGTGGCATTTACATCTCAAATGCAATATGTGGAATCTGTACCAATGATGACAGCAATTTAGATGCAGCCATTGCTCGATTAACAGCAAAACAGAAAAACAGAGCGAAGCTCATTTCGCACAACATACACTCCTCAATGAAAATGGGAGATTCATGGTAAGGCTACCATTTTATGAAAACCAGGAGGCCTTAGGGGAATCCTATGGCATGGCTTATAATCGATTCCTGCCCTTAGAACGTCGACTGGCAAAATCCCTCCAGACAAAGAATCAATATGTACAATTTATGGAGGAATATGAGAACTTGGGGCACATGACGCAAGTGGATATTGATTCCATCAGTAAACCTAGGTACTTCATTCCTCACCATTGCATTGTGAGACCCGAAAGCCGCACTACAAAATTACGTGTGGTGTTCGACGCCTCAGCAAAATCGTCCACTGGCATGTCTTTGAACGACCTCATGTATAACCGGACCCACTGTTCAGAGCGAGCTTTTCACCATTTTACTTCGCTTCCGATTGCCCAGGTTCGTCTTCACCACAGATGTAGAAAAAATGTATCGACAGATGCTAATTCAACCGGACGAGCGCAAATTCCAACTTATCATCTGGCGAAAAGATTCAAGCCTACCATTAAAGCATCATCAGCTAAATACAATCACATATGGGACAAGATCTGCTCCATATTTAGCCACCAAATGGTTGCAGAAAATTGCAAAAGAAAATGCATTGNGTGCATTGTCGGGCAATTCTCGATTCAGGCTCACAAGTTAATTTTGTGACTGAACGATTGGTTAAACGTCTTGGCATCTCAACTAAACCATCATCAATCTACATTAGTGGCATCGGGTCGAGGAGCTCGGATCAACAACTTTACAACGCGGCTAGAGGCAGCGATATTTCCTCAGATTATATCCCCTCAGCCTTCGCAAGAAGTCAAGATCGACGAATGGAAAATACCTGAGAACATCATGTTAGCCGACCCATCATTCAATCGTCCTGACAAAATTGATATATTGTTGGGGGCGGAATTCTACAACCAACTGATGGCAGCAGGGCAAATCTAACTGTCAGATGACCTACCCATTCTGCAAAATACAGTGCTGGGATGGATCATCGCGGGAAAAGTTGGTGGCATTTACATCTCAAATGCAATATGTGGAATCTGTACCAATGATGACAGCAATTTAGATGCAGCCATTGCTCGATTAACAGCAAAACAGAAAAACAGAGCGAAGCTCATTTCGCACAACATACACTCCTCAATGAAAATGGGAGATTCATGGTAAGGCTACCATTTTATGAAAACCAGGAGGCCTTAGGGGAATCCTATGGCATGGCTTATAATCGATTCCTGCCCTTAGAACGTCGACTGGCAAAATCCCTCCAGACAAAGAATCAATATGTACAATTTATGGAGGAATATGAGAACTTGGGGCACATGACGCAAGTGGATATTGATTCCATCAGTAAACCTAGGTACTTCATTCCTCACCATTGCATTGTGAGACCCGAAAGCCGCACTACAAAATTACGTGTGGTGTTCGACGCCTCAGCAAAATCGTCCACTGGCATGTCTTTGAACGACCTCATGTATAACCGGACCCACTGTTCAGAGCGAGCTTTTCACCATTTTACTTCGCTTCCGATTGCCCAGGTTCGTCTTCACCACAGATGTAGAAAAAATGTATCGACAGATGCTAATTCAACCGGACGAGCGCAAATTCCAACTTATCATCTGGCGAAAAGATTCAAGCCTACCATTAAAGCATCATCAGCTAAATACAATCACATATGGGACAAGATCTGCTCCATATTTAGCCACCAAATGGTTGCAGAAAATTGCAAAAGAAAATGCATTGCAATATCCTCTTGGTGCGCAGTTTCTACAGGACAATTTTTATGTAGATGACGGAATTGGTGGGTCAGACAGCTTAACCACGACGATGGAAATCCAACATCAACTGATACACATTTCAAAACAACGTGGTCCTAACCTAATAAAATGGTGCGCCAATCACTCACAATTACTGCAAAATGTTGGCATGGAGGAACAAGAAGTTGACATAGACTTTGACAATGACATCAATCAGACTATTATAACGTTGGGGTTAACATGGATGCCTAAGATGGATCGATTCTGCGTAAAGGTATGCCTAGGAAGCTGCAGTCTTGCAATAAAACGCTCAGTCAGCGCCGATCTTGCAAGGCTCTTCGATCCGTTGGGGGTACTAGCACCAATTGTNAAGCTCATTTCGCACAACATACACTCCTCAATGAAAATGGGAGATTCATGGTAAGGCTACCATTTTATGAAAACCAGGAGGCCTTAGGGGAATCCTATGGCATGGCTTATAATCGATTCCTGCCCTTAGAACGTCGACTGGCAAAATCCCTCCAGACAAAGAATCAATATGTACAATTTATGGAGGAATATGAGAACTTGGGGCACATGACGCAAGTGGATATTGATTCCATCAGTAAACCTAGGTACTTCATTCCTCACCATTGCATTGTGAGACCCGAAAGCCGCACTACAAAATTACGTGTGGTGTTCGACGCCTCAGCAAAATCGTCCACTGGCATGTCTTTGAACGACCTCATGTATAACCGGACCCACTGTTCAGAGCGAGCTTTTCACCATTTTACTTCGCTTCCGATTGCCCAGGTTCGTCTTCACCACAGATGTAGAAAAAATGTATCGACAGATGCTAATTCAACCGGACGAGCGCAAATTCCAACTTATCATCTGGCGAAAAGATTCAAGCCTACCATTAAAGCATCATCAGCTAAATACAATCACATATGGGACAAGATCTGCTCCATATTTAGCCACCAAATGGTTGCAGAAAATTGCAAAAGAAAATGCATTGCAATATCCTCTTGGTGCGCAGTTTCTACAGGACAATTTTTATGTAGATGACGGAATTGGTGGGTCAGACAGCTTAACCACGACGATGGAAATCCAACATCAACTGATACACATTTCAAAACAACGTGGTCCTAACCTAATAAAATGGTGCGCCAATCACTCACAATTACTGCAAAATGTTGGCATGGAGGAACAAGAAGTTGACATAGACTTTGACAATGACATCAATCAGACTATTATAACGTTGGGGTTAACATGGATGCCTAAGATGGATCGATTCTGCGTAAAGGTATGCCTAGGAAGCTGCAGTCTTGCAATAAAACGCTCAGTCAGCGCCGATCTTGCAAGGCTCTTCGATCCGTTGGGGGTACTAGCACCAATTGTAGTCATGGAAAAAATGTTTATTCAAGATCTCTGGCAACTGAAACTGACATGGGATGAAGCATTACCAGCCGATTTGAATGAGAGATGGACAACATTCCGAAATGATTTGCAAAAATTGGACAACATGAAAGTTTCACGGCACGTGTTTGAAGGATACATCCCAGCAAAAATTCAAATTCATGTCTTCTCCGACGCATCAGAAAAGGCATATGGTGCTGCGATTTACATTAGATCCGAGCTGGATGAGGGACGAGTACAAGTGAGGCTGCTCTGTGCAAAATCACGTGTGGCATCCTTGAAACGGCAAACTATTCCTCGCCTTGAGCTCTGTGCATCAGTACTGGGTGCTCAATTAACTGCAAGGGTCAAACCAGACCTTAAGCTAGACGATGTGGCTACATACTTTTGGACTGATTCACAAATCGTTTTGGCATGGATTAACTCATGCTCAGCATCATGCCGCTGAACAATGGCGGCATATAAGCTCAAAAGACAACCCAGCTGNCAAGGGTCAAATCAGACCTTAAGCTAGACGATGTGGCTACATACTTTTGGACTGATTCACAAATCGTGTTGGCATGGATTAACTCATCCTCAGCATCATACCAAACATTTGTGGCAAACCGTATAGCTGTTATTCATGAGCACACTACCGCTGAACAATGGCGGCATATAAGCTCAAAAGACAACCCAGCTGACATTCTATCACGAGGACTGCCGCCGGGGAGACTAGAAACCTGCAATATGTGGTTTTATGGGCCAACAATCTTGTTTGGTAAAGAAGACACTTAGCCTTCAAAGTATTCCAAGGCAAGGTATCAACATGGAACGGAAAGGGGTGACATCAGTCGCTGTTGCAACCACTGGACATGAAGGAAGCGTACTTTATAGCATTCGACACAATGGCTCTTTCAAAACATTACAAAGAGTGACAGGCTACATGCTGAGATTTATCAACCAGGCCAGAAACCAATCGCGGGAGTCAGACATTCCCTTGACCGTACACGAATTGGAAAAAGCGCTTGTGGTAATCGTTCGTACAATGCAGCAATCGGACTTTGAGGAAGAGCTTCAGCACCTTAAAAAATACAACGAAGTTCGCAAAAACAGTTCTTTCCGCAGCCTGTCACCGTTTCTGGACAATAATGGTATCATCCGAGTTGGAGGGCGTCTACAAGCATCAGAACTTGCATACGATGCCAAACACCCTATGCTAATTCCACATAACAATTCACTCGCCAAATTATTAGTACAAATGATCCATAAAGAAAACCGTCATTGTGGACCTCAAGCGCTCTTAGCTTACACAAGGCAAAGATTTTGGCCTATAAAGGGAAAATTGCTGACACGATCAATTGTGCTCAACTGCGTAAGATGCACCAAAGCTAAGCCAAAACTAATGAGTCAAATTATGGGGAACTTGCCTTCAACAAAAGTAACTCCAGCAAGACCATTCATCAACTCAGGAGTGGACTTCTGCGGGCCATTTTGGGTTCACTTCAAGATAAGGGGAAAGAAACCACAAAAGGCCTATGTAGCGGTATTTTGCTGTTTTGCCACAAAGGCAGTGCATTTGGAATTAGTCAGCGACTTAACGACGTATGCGTTTATTGGTGCCTTAAAACGATTTATAAGCCGAAGAGGACATTGTCAAAATTTATATTGTGACAACGCAACCAATTTTGTAGGCGCGAAAAACCAGCTTTCTGAACTTACTGACGTTGTTTATGGAAATTCATCACGAGAATCAATAGTAAAGCAGTGCAGCGGAAAGGGAATAACATTTCATTTTATACCTCCTAGGACTCCACATTTTGGCGGTTTATGGGAAGCAGCGGTACAATCAGCTAAGCATCTACTAATAAGAAGCACCTTGACAGCGTCCTTAACGTATGAAGAATTGGACACGGTAATCATCGAAGTGATGTGAAAAACATATATTTAATACTTGCGTCGGGTATTTAATGTTTGGCTCCGCCCGAACTTAGACTTTCTTACTTGTTTAACACTGCAAAAATTCATAATATGACTTTGATGGTACTTTGCGGACCCCCTTAATATATTTTTTACGTTTTTAAAGTTTACAACACACAACAATACGACACTTGTGACACCGTTGTGAATACCCCAAATGTTGCTTTCAAATAACCCCCACTCTAACTAAATAAAAAATAATTCTACCTGAAAATTCAATCAGTAAAAAGTCTAAGGCACTCCGCACATTAAGCTCTTAATCATAGTAGTGTAATCGTTTCGGCATACTAAAGTATAAAGCTTTTATGCCGAACACATGTATTTCAATGAAGCTCTGTACATTACGATTCAAAATCATGTTTTCGCCTAGTCATAAAAGCTTCATGAATCGAAGCGCCCAACATTGTAAGGCGCTTGCAGTTTTGAAATCATCATTTGTTTACTTTTTTGTGTTGGAAATAAAATTTATTTATCAATTCAATAGAAAATAATGAAAATGAATGATTTCGTGCTAAAATTCGAGCAAATTGTATTAAACCACAAACGTGTATGCAATATTTCGGAGCAGAAATATTTGCGGAAGTGCGTAGTTGCGAAAGAACGTCCAGAAAATTTGTTATGTGTAGAAAGTGTTTATTAGCTGGTGACTTATGCACGGCGTGCAAGTGTACAGAAGCCGAGTCGTCATGCATTCGTTTCGGCATGACGATATGATTACTCTACTTTGATTAGGCGCGTAATGTGCCGAGTGCCTTACGTTACAAATAGTTTTGCACCGGAAACACTTGGATAATGAAGAGTATAGGAAACTGCTTTATTGTTGTGAAGGCCGAAAATGTTCGAAGAAAACCAAATTTTTTCCATTTTTTAGCCTGGTGGATTTCGCACCAAAAACTTTTTGACATTTTTGACATTACCTTAAAAAATGATGCCGACTTTATTTTCATTAAGAAAATTAATCACTGATTTTTCTGCCGAATACTTTTTTATAACTTCAAAGTAAAACAAGGCAATCGAAGAGAAGCAAGTATAATGCAAAAAATTATGGCCTTTAAATATAAACAACCCTTAATTTCATGCTTTTTTAGTTTTCATTAATTTGAAGGTATTTCAGGATAATTGAATTTTGATGTTTGAGAGAAGGAGATTCGAGTTAATTAATATTCAATGTGTGCGACCTCATATTGTGTGATACCAAATCTGTGAAGCCTGGGAAGAGAATGTTTCGCCTCGGTTTCGTTTTCGGCGATTTGGGCCATATGCTTTTAATTTTATACACTTTATATATAGGGGCCCATGATTTTTTAGACCCGGGCCCGAGTTTTCTCTCGACGGCACTGACCAGTCAGTAAATCATTACAAAAACACAGCATCAACAAACCAATTATAGAGATGGAATTACTAGAAATCCATTGGGGAATAAATTATTTTGAACATATCTCTATGGCAGAAAATTCATCGTAGTAACTAACCACAGGCCACTAGTGTCATTGTGTTCACACAGAAAGCCATCATCGATTACAAGAACTAGAATAGATTTATCAGTATACGACTTCGAAATTGTATACAAACAAGGAAAAATAAATACGAACGCTGATGCATTATCTATCAAGATAGATAGTGATGTACTTAAATCAATGATTCCAACAATAATAAATAAAACAAAAACAAACTTTTTAATATACCACTCTTTTATAAATGGATTGAAAAGTATAAAATAATATTTCTCAGTCCCACAGATCTTTTTTTGATAACTTTTGATTTTGAAATTTTAGCAAAAGTCTTTATAAACAATTTATGAGATTGAAAACGAAAAACGTGGAGGCGCCTGCAATACAAAGCATTAGATTTAATTGACAATAGTCAAACTACATTACATAGACCAAAAATTTCTACAGAAAAAGTACAAATTTGAGATCGATTTTAAGTGGTCGTTATTCATATACCGACATACATACATACATATTATCAAATTAAATTCTATGGAACTGAGAAATATTATTTTCTACTTTTTAGTCAATTTATAAAGCCGCAGTATATTAAAAAGTTTTTATTTCTTTTTATTTTTTTATTTTCTACTTTTTAGTCTTGTGTCTGTATAAAATTTTGCAACAGATATTAAAATAATTTAACTAGCAGTGAAAAGAGAACAGAAGACTATTGCGCAAAATACACCACACAAATATTTGCGCAAATACAAATTAGTACAAATAAGATTCTTATTCGATTCCTATTTGTAAAAGTTGGTATTTCCGCAAATATCCGTGTGGTTTATTTTGTGCATATGCAAGCAAAATGTTTTGTGCTGACGTTTAGTATATACATACATATGTACATATGTACATACGAGCACCAATTATTTTCGTTTAAAGAAATGGCTTTTCGTCAATTTCCTCTGTAGCGTATGTAGTGCATTTTTTTAGGCGCAATACTTAACTACTTCCGGCAAGGCCTACCGTTGAGGTTGATGTTTAGACTTTTGTATTGGGACTTCGCTTATAATCTATAATTACAGCTAAAAATGGTGTCTGGACCAGGGATGTTGCGAATATTTGCTCTAAATAAATAAATGGCTCTAACCACACAACTCTGTGTTCTCTTGATAAATTATTTGTAATGAGATTTTATCCAGATTTTTTTCAAGTAAAAGCTCCCATCGCATTCTGTGCCAATTCTTATAAAATAAAAATTGGTTTGCAACTGCCACCTAACAAAGCGGCGTTAAATTTAATATAAGCGGCGTAAGTCTTTTCGATCAGCTGTTTAGGCTAAGCCCAACACGTTGAATTGAGGTAGCGTAAAAATTTTCCGCAGGAAAAAATGGCGGAAAGTTGCCAACTGTTGGGCTAAGCGGAACTACACAACTATGCGTTTCTAAGAAAAATAGTCAACGGTTACCCAACAAACAATAAACAAATTATTACAAGTAAGAAAGTCTAAGTTCGGGCGGAGCCGAAAATTAAATACCCGGCGCAAGTACTGCACATGGTAAGCCGGGGTGTATAGATTTTGAGTAAATTAGCGTCCTTAAATTTCGAAATATTTAGTTTCAAGCATTTCTGAAATCTACCGTTATACGAAAAGCGGTCGTAATTTTAGTCCGATTTCAATAATTTTCAACGGTTTACTTTTATGTGGCAAGCACAACAACCGTACCGAGTTTGGTACAAATTGGTACAACAGTTACCGAGATACATATATGTGAACATAAGTAGGCGGTGCCACGCCCATTTTCCAAAATTTCGTCATATACGTATTTCTTCGTAAAGAATTGTTGCAAGCATCAATTTTGAATAAATTAGCTTTAATATTTACTGATTTTTCGAAGATTTCGTATATCTCTTAATTACCGTTATATGGGATGTGGGCGTGGTTATTGTCCGATTTTAAAAATTTTCACCCATTTAGTATGCTGTATCAAGGCTAACAACTGTGCCAGGTTTTGAAGAAATTGGTGCAGTGGTTACCAAGATACACACATGTAACCACAAGTGGGCGTGGCTACGCCCATTTTCCAAAACTTTATAATATTCTTATTTTTCGTCTAAAAATTATTGCAAAAATCAATTTTGAGTGAATCATCTTTAGTAGCTACTAAAATATCGCAGTTTTCGTATTTCTGAAAATTACCGTTATACGGGAGGTAGGCGTGGTTATTGTCCGATTTTGCCCATTTTCAATACCATCCATCCTACGCCCGAAGGAAGAGCACGTACCAAGTCTCGTTAAGATATCTAAATTTTTACTCGAGTTATCGTGTGCACAGGCAGACGGACAGACGGACGGACAGACAGTCACTGCTTAATCGATTTCTCTTTTCATTCTGATCATTCATGTATACATTTGTCTATATCTATTTCGATTCGTTTTGCCTGTTACAAACAACCGTTATGTGAACAAAGTTATAATACCCTTGTGCACAAGTGCGCTCGGGTATAAACATTTTTTATTTATCAAGTGCACAGAATCGGGCTGTAAGTCTGTCTAACCAGGGAGCGGACAATAACCAGCTTTAAGCTTCAGGCGCTAAGCGGTTAAACAGTATATCAAGCAACATTGATGGGCCTTCAATAAGTACTGCTTAAAGTCTTATAAGCAACCTAGAAATAATTTTAGATTCCTCCAGCGAAAGCGAAGGCTCGGATGTAGAATCTGGAGACTTTAAAAAATGTGAAATTAACGCCCAATTGAAGGCCTATCTTAAAGAAAAATGAGCCTCTCCATTGGTGGAAAACTGAACTAAAATACGGCAATTTGACAGATCTGACCCGCAAATATTTGAGCGCTCCACCCACCAGCGTTCAAAATGAGCAATTGTTCAGTGCAGCCGGAAATGGCAGCAACATTACCTTTTTTGAAATATTTATAATATGCCCCGTTTGAAGTTTGACTACTAGATTAAAAGACTGTATAGGTTAAGCACTCGTTCAATGTTCTAATAATTTGCAAAACTTTTAAGTAATAAAAACGATAAATGTTATTTCTCGCATTCGCGAATGTGAAAAATATGACATTCGAAACATCCCTAGTCTGGAAGTATGCAAGTTGATAAAAGCGTTCCAATAATAATAAAAATGAAAAAAATAGATGAGAGAAGCATTAACATTATAACAAGGAGCAATGCCGCAAAATTAGAGAATATTAAAGAAAGTGAATTAGCCCAAGAAAATACGAATAACGGTGCACGCATTAACAAAGAAAACACAACTTCCAAGAGGCCAGATAAACTTCCCATTTGGCAATCTACATTGGGGTTCTCATCCAAAATGTTTTTTTTTTGGAAATTTCAAGACCCTAGCTCCTAATTATATTCGTTTTTATGAAAAATATTATTGCCTATTCTTATAGATTTTTTAAAGGTGATTTAGAGGTCGCGACCTGTCGATGTATGCCAGAAAATACGATTTTGTAGATTTATGAGTTTTTGAATGACTATTTTTGATTCGATTTCAGAGATCGAATATGATCTGAGAAGAGGATATATAGGTCTTTAAAATGCTATATAATAATCTATTGTTGGATTTGGCTTGTTGGGATTTTTCATCTGGTAAAATAAAAAAACAATTTTATTTCTCTTAATTTTTTAAATTTTCACCATTGATATTTCCACAATTGAGTAGTCCACTTGCAAACAACGCTATGTGATTTTATAATAGTACGCCGTAATTAATTAAAAACAAGTAAGAGCAGCGCTGTCTTCGGCTATACCGAAGACTTCATACCTTTCATGAGCATCTGAAAATTTTACTTTAACAGATTACTGCATTTGAATAAATTTATATATTCACAGCAGGCATAGATGGAGGAGATACATATATAAAAAATCATATCTAAACAATCAGAGGTATGGAAGATATACCTTATATAGCACCAATCCAAGTGATTTTCACTACTGTGTGATCGGTACGTAAACCGGTAACACAATTTAATGGTTTAGCTTCCTACATAAAGGAGATACATATATCGCAAAAACTGGTATCTGAACAATCAGTGGTACAAGAGATTATGATTATACAGCATAGATTTTGACGATTTTCTCAGTAGACTTTGTATTATTATTTAAAAAATAGCTTACGGAATTTATCGGTTTTAGCTGTCCAAATAAAGGAGTTTTACAGTAAAACCCCATATCTGAACAATCAGTTGTATGGGGGCAATAACCAGGTTATAGTGACCCGATCTTTGTTAATTTTATTGTAAACTTTCTGTTGATAATGAGTGAAAATAGGGCGAAATTTCATGTTTCGAGCTACATAGATGGAGTAGTTATAACAAAAAATCGCATATCTGAACAATCAGTTGTATGGGAGCTATATGTAAAACTGACCCGATCTTTGTTATTTTCACTGTATATTCTGGTGTTAATGGGTGGAAGTATTACAAAATTTCATGTTCCTAGGTACATAAATGGAGGAGTTATAACGAAAATTCTCATAACTGAACAATCAGTTGTATGGGAGATATATGTTATAGTGATCTTTGTTATTTTCACTGTAAGTATTCTGTTAGTAATGAGTGAAAAGGGTGCAATTTAGATGTTTCTAGCTGTATAAATGAAGAAGTTATGGCAAAAAATCTTATATCTGAACAATCAGTTGTATGGTGGATATAGGTTGTAGCGACCCGATCTTCGTCATTTTCACTGAAAGTATTTAATTTAAAGTGATAATAAGTGACAACAGTGCAAAATTTCATGTGTCTAGCTACATAAATGGAGGAGTTATAACGAAAAATCTTATATCTGAACAATCAGTTGTATGGTGGATATAGGTTGTAGCGACCCGATCTTCGTCATTTTCACTGAAAGTATTTAATTTAAAGTNGACAGACGGACATGGCTAAATCGACTCAGCTCGCCGTTCTGATCATTTAAGTATACATTTTAATGGGTCTATCTCTTCTTATTCTGGTACTTACAAACATCGGACCAAAGTTATAATACCATTTCATGCTCATGAAAGGTATAAAAACGTCTACAACAACAAGTAACATCCAAATTGTATATTTATTTTTATTATCTGAAAATTTGGATAAATAAGAGCCTAATTACGTTAAAAATTAAAATCGCAGTGTGGTAGCTTTTGCAAATTTTATATATAGAAATTAGATATAGCGAGTTTTGAAACAGAGAGTTTTATATAGCCAGCTTTTTTAAGCTTTTCGCGTTCTCTCTTCCATGAAGGTTGGTCTACTTCTTTTTTAAGACGTCTTCCACTAGGCACCGAAACTACCACGTTTTCTTGCAGTTTTCTAAGTTCATCAGAAGATGGTGACTTTTGAACTTGTATAAATACGTATAATAAATATTATAGCGACTTTTGAAACTATTATAGCGACTTTTCCTAGAGTAGCTAACATTTGATGCTATTTTTTTCAGAATATATAAGGATTTTGCACTGTATTGTTAGTGGACATGAAACTACTTTCAATACTGGTACGTTAACCACCAAAAACAAAAAATGGAAAAAAATTTACATAGCGCACTTTGCAAGTGGACTACTCAATTTCGAAACAAGTAGTACTATCTAAAATTCAATCTATTTTTAAATAAACTGATAGCTCATATATTGCAATCGCATAAAAATTATCGAAGTTAGGCGACTTTTCTTAAATACGGGCTTGAATTTATATTGTTTATGTACCGGATTTCAGATTTTTTGAGCAGTGTGGGTAAAAAATGCATCAGTATTTATTCAAAATTGTTATATACAATCGTTATTTAGCAAAAAAGTGTTTTTTTAAGAAACTTTAGGAAAATGGAGGTGGCACCGCCCACTTGTATGATACAAGCGTATCTCAAAACCTACTTGACCGATCTCGACACTTTCATTTGATATCTAATGTTTTTAATGTAACGAACGGACCTTATAATTTTTTAGACAGGCAGCAACACTATTAAAAAAGAAATCTTACTGAACATCTGCAGGTAAACTCCTTTCATTTGACAACTCACTTTTTAGTCCCACATCTTATAATAATCCCTTTTGGAAAAAAATAAAACCTAATTACACATCTTAAGACCGCATTTTTTGTAATTTGAATAAACTGTGCAAATGTGCAAAAAACAAAAAATGCCTTCACGTTCCTATGTAAGGTAGTAATTTTTAAATAGGTGCCAACTCCACGTATAATTTCACTTGGTGCCTCATTTTTTAGTCCAATGAACGGTTCTGCGAAGAAGTATGGCAAGCGATGTCCACACAGTATATAAAGAAATTATCACCGACGCAAGATGTAGTCGCTGAATGCGTGAATGGTTTTCATCGCCTTGGGTTTCCACAATGTCTGGGAGCAATTGGTAGGCAAATGAAAGATTTCCCCTGTTACTATTAAAATAATGTAGACAATTTACAAATTCATGTTTGTATTTTTAGATGGATGTCACATCGAAATAAAACCAAATACGACTGATGCAACTGACTACTACAATTATAAGGGATAGTATTCTATTGTACTTCTTGCGCTTGTGGATTACAGGTAGAAAATACACATATTTGTTTGTTACCGTTTATTTCTTTTTATACCCGAGCGCACTTGTGCACAAGGGTATATTAATTTTGTTCACATAACGGTTGTTTGTAACAGCCAAAACGAATCGAGATAGATATAGACAAATGTATACATAAATGATCAGTTTTCAAGCATTTCTGAAATATACCGTTATATGAAAAGCGGCCGTAATTTTAGTCCGATTTCAATAATTTTCAACGTTTTGCTTATATGTGGCAAGCACAATAACCACACCGAGTTTGGTACAAATTGGTAGAA
>NW_016158407.1:17186-36218 GCF_001687245.7 Rhagoletis zephyria | reverse complement strand
TTCAATATTTCGAAATTTAAGGACGCTAATTTACTCAAAATTGATACACCCCGGCTTACCATCTAGCGGTAGGTTTCGGAAAGGTGAAAAAACATATATTTAATACTTGCGCCGGGTATTTAATGTTCGGCTCCGCCCGAACTTAGACTTTTTTACTTGTTTTAATAACAATATATTATATGCACAGATAGTTTTTTATATATAAATATTGGTGCTCCGGGACGTTGCAATGACTCCGAAATATATAATTCATCCCTACTTAAGAACGTGATAACTGAAGACGAAGTATTGGTGTACAAATGCCGGTCTGTATCTTAGGAGATTCTGCATTTAGATTTTCCACCACTTTAATGAAACCATATGCCTTTTCTACGGCCTTGACGGAGAGTAAAATTGTTCAACTACAAACTATCAAAATGCAGAAGAGTGGTAGAGAACGCTTTCGGTCATTTAAAAGCCCGTTTTCGTCGCATTGGAAAAGGTTTAGATAACCGAATAGGGAAAGCGCCGATCATTGTTCGAGCTTGCTGTATTTTACACAATTTTTTAAACGAAGAAAATGATCATATCAATCAAATTTGGTTGAAAATTTGCAAGAAAACCCTTCGCGAAATGTTGTACTTGGCGATAACGAAACCTCAGCTGAAACCATAAGCCAATCGCTGTGTTCTTATTTTGGTAAGTAAAAGCATTGGGAAATTAATTTATAATTGTTTTTTTTTTTTTTATTAATTCCACAAGTTTACAGACGTAAATAAATCTTCCGGCCTGTGGCATTTGAACATCACTACTAAAGTAAAATTTTCCGACGAATCTGAATATGAAGTGAAAAGCAAGAAGAACAGATAAAGATTTTTTTTAGTTCTTAAGATGTGCCAAAAGTGCAGCAAAAGTAATTTATTTTAATTTAAAAAATTATTCATACTTCTCTTTAAAAAAATGTACATTTAGCTCTTAAGCTCCTAATCCGGTTGGAAAATGTTGATGACATAGCTGATGTTTATTTGTCGGTTTCACTAGTGTAAAAGAAATTTAATATTAGCAAACTACATCAATGTAATTTATTTTTTATATTTAATTTCTTTTACACTAGTGAAACTGACAAATAAACATCATCTATATCATCAACATTTTCCAACCGGATTAGGGGTTTAAGAGCTAAATGTACATTTTTTTAAAGAGAAGTATGAATCATTTTTTAAATTAAAATAAATTACTTTGACTGCACTTTTGGAACATTTTAAGAACTAAAAAAAAATCTTTATCGCAAACAC
The DNA here is from genome assembly GCF_001687245.7 of Rhagoletis zephyria. Lineage (NCBI taxonomy): Eukaryota > Metazoa > Arthropoda > Insecta > Diptera > Tephritidae > Rhagoletis > Rhagoletis zephyria. The sequence continues at coordinate 34,944 of NW_016158407.1, read as the reverse complement.
TACTTGCTTTTCACTTCATATTCAGATTTGTCGGGAAATTTTACTTTAGAAGTGATGGTCAAATTCCACAGGTCGGATTTTTTGTCGACTACACTGCGTTGCATAATTATAAGACCGCCACATATTAACAAGTTTTGACTACTTAGTTTGTTATTATATAATTTCAATTATTTTCCTATAAAATCATAGCTCATTCTATAACAAACACGATACAAATTCACACTTTCAAATTTGTGGAAAAATTATAAAAATTTAGCAAATTTTCATAAATATTTTTTTTTAAGAGTTTTTGGAAACAATTCGCGCATGCAGTTTCATAGCCCATTCAACTCCAGTACAAAAGAGTCCAAGTTTGAAGTAACTACAAAATATCGTTGATTTTTGGCAATTTTTTCTGTTGACGGTGTGGATTTTCTTCCATACAAAAAAATGTTCGAAAATAATTTGTATGGAAGAAAATGAGTGACACCTTTAATAAAAAATTGCCAAAAATCAACGAGATTTTGTAGCTACTTCAAACTTGCACTTTTTGGTACTGGAATTGAATGGGCTATAAAACTGCCCAAACATTTATGAAAATTTTCTAAATTTTTATAATTTTTTCACAAAGTTGAAAGTGTGAATTTGTATCGTGTTTGTTATAGAATGAACTATGATTTTATAGGAAAATAGTTGAAATTAAATAATATAAAACTAAGCAGTCAAAACTTGTTAATATGTGGCGGTCTTATAATTATGCAACGCAGTGTAGTGTTATTATTGAAATACAAGATTAATTTTTATTTAAAAAAGATATCAGAGCTTGTTTTATTTCCTCGTTGGCTTTCGCAGTTCTTTCCTGTACCTCTGCTGTTTTTTCTATCTCTATTAACCTTATTATCCTTTTCATTTTCTTCTCTTCTCTTTAAATGTTCAGCAATGTCCGACGATAAATTGTCAAATTTTTCCAATAATTCTTCTTGGAAATTATATTTTTTTTGTTTTTCCAGCCAACGCTGACGTTGAAGGTACTGGTGAGGGCAGTGGCGACGAGGGTGATGGCAACGGTGTTCCTGGGGACGGGAGAGATGTAGTGGATCACGATGCTTTTGATGAGTCTGTTTGAAAGAAACATTTTTGTGAACATTAAAAATTTAATACAATGAAACGTTTTTTAATTGTAAAATGAAAAGATGTTTGCTTATTGTATATCGTTACCTTAATTCACAAAGGCCAAAATCAACGAACTTTTTACTTTACAGGAGCAAACAACTATAAAAAAGTATATCAAAAACAGGTAGGACCTTTTAAAAAGTAGCATGTAACCCTGTTGTTTTTAATGCTAACACTTTAAAATTTTTACTGAAGGTGCATTTTAATATATCCTACCAAAATGAGTGAAAAATCCAGTTTAGAAAAGCCTTTGTAAATAAAGGTTACGATACGATAAAGAAACGTGTTAAAAAGGTTAATGAATTGGAAATTTTACGAGAGTGCCCTACAAAGCTGCGGGCAATAAACATTGTATTCACGTTTTAAGGCAATTTTCGAGTGCGGAGTTTTGTGGCCCATTAAATTTAAGAACAATAAAGTACAAGTTTTAAGTAGCTAAAAATTACCGCTGATTTTTTAGATTTTTTTTCCGCTGAAGGTGTTGCGGATTTCTTCCCTATAAAAATAAACTAGGGCTGTTCAGGATTTCGTGCATATGGTCTTGGATTTGCATAGTCGTTGCATTTGTAAATTCACAACAATAATATGCACGCGGTTGCCATGGCAGCAAGCAAAAAAATTGGAAATGCAATTCCAATTGCAAATGCAATTCCAATTGCAAATCCAAGACCATTTCCGCAACATCCTTAACAGCCGTATTGTGTTTATTCGTTATATGGACAAAAAAATGCTAAAACATCAGCGGTAATTTTTAGCCCCTTAAAACTTACACATTATCAGACCAAAATTGAATGGGCCAGAAGCATAAATGTGCAAATTTACCAATTGTTGAGTTATTGAGTTGATTGTTGATGTTCTACGTTATACAAAAGCCAAGAATACCATGCATACACGGATAGCACATATTTCACAATGTTAATTACATGAACTTGATTTCTCAAAATTTTCATTTTTGCACATTCACGTTTCTGGCGTACGGAAGACGATATGTACTCGTATGTAACGGGTGATTTTTTAAGAGCTTGATACCTTTTTTTTTAAAAAAAACGCATAAAATTTGCAAAATCTCATCGGTTCTTTATTTGAAACGTTAGATTGGTCCATGACATTTACTTTTTGAAGATAATTTCATTTAAATGTTGACCGCGGCTGCGTCTTAGGTGGTCCATTCGGAAAGTCCAATTTTGGGCAACTTTTTCGAGCATTTCGGCCGGAATAGCCCGAATTTCTTCGGAAATGTTGTCTTCCAAAGCTGGAATAGTTGCTGGCTTATTTCTGTAGACTTTAGACTTGACGTAGCCCCACAAAANGAAATGTCAAAGCATACTGAGCATCTTTCTCTTTGACACCATGTCTGAAATCCCACGTGATCTGTCAAATACTAATGCATGAAAATCCTAACCTCAAAAAAATCACCCGTTATATTCAAGTGATTCCAAATAAACGAAAGCATACGTACCATCAATGCTTTCAAGCGTGAGATTCGTGTGGACATTTGCCTTGAACCCTCCAATTATTTGGTGCACCCTCTCATAGTGCACCCATGTAGAAGGCGACCCACCGGAAGGACCCATATCTGCCTTTTCCTTTCTACAAGTGTAATTGAAAAATTAAGATTCTACATACAGCATTTTAGGGGAATGTGTAGTTATTTTCCCACTGTTTTTCGGTTAGTCGGCGGAGGGGGCGTGACTCTTGATATCCAAACCAGTACAAAGAGCACAGCTCAAACTTTGTAAAAAGTCATACTTGACTCCTCGAAGCCTTGTTTAGACTCCTGGGGAACCACTGGAGAACGGTCTAAACTCGGTAAACAGTTTTTTTTTGTGCAGAACACCTCACCGTGTTGCCGGCCTTCGAATTTATTAATAAATTAGGCACCGAAAATTAAAAAATTAGGTCTTAAATAAAGCTTAGATCCTTGACAGTGTGTGTAAAAAGTTTTTGAATCGGGTCATCCATTTGGACACAATAGCCCGAAATCATTGCGCAAATAACTAAACTATACCCACATTTTTTTTGTATAAACATACCTGTAGTGCTGCGAAAAATTTTGCAATTTTACTTGCATATCCCTCGCACTGTGGGTATACCCAAGCTCTGCGAGATCTGCTGCCATCTCTTCGTAGACGTGCGCATTCTTACGCATCCCACGGAGCTCCCCCACTCGTTCTTCCCATAGCTCCAGTATTGCCAATTCCGCCCCCTCACTCCGTCCCATCCTCTTCCTCTTGTGTTTTGATTCTATAATGCATTAAATTAAAATAGTGCATTATTTAAAACATATTATCATGGAAAATTTGTTAAAATTTACTCACCATCAATTTTGGCAGCCATTGCTTGTTTACTTTTTTAATAATAATATTTTAATGTCATATGTCATTCGATTTTTTGACATTTTGTTTTCTCATCAAACATACCCTTTGCTGGTCTCATTAAACATACTTCACAGGGTTGCATAGAGAATTTGACACAAATTAATTGCCAATTATGTATTAACAACATTTATTCCACAACTTTTTCAATCAAATAATATTCTAGAAATGGGCGTGGATATATTAAAACCAAGGTTAAAAAATTTAGACTTTGTTGTGAATTTCGCCAGAGTTTCTATAGGTATTGATAAAGTTGTGGAACAAATATTGTTAACGAAGCGATATTCTGCCGAAATCCGCAAAGAATCTGCGTTTTGCTAACTTGAGTCCTAAAATTGCCATGCCAATTTCTAGGGGTTTTTCGCCTTAAAGAAAAATTGTGCCGTACAAATATTATATCTGGGTAGGTACTTTATCGCAATCCGCAATAAAATTTTACTTTTTGCAAAAAGCCGATATTTAACACCTTACTAAATATATCTTAACATAAGTTTTCGAAAACAAATTACAAAAAATTGTTGATTCTCATAAAATAAACCATCTCGTCATAAAGAAAAATCTTTTAAAAATAATTCTTGAAAAACGACCGCGTTTTTCATAGAAAATTAAACAATATAATTTTAAATCCCTATTTTACTGGTTTTCACTATGCAAATCAACTTCAGAAAGTTCAACTGTTAATAGCTAAGCTAGCTTTAGAATAATCATGACCGTCTTGCATATAGAAATGTTTTTTTTTAGATTAAAAACGACGCACAGCGGTCGGATAAGGCATGTTTTACGCGAAAAAGGCCTATTTTTAAACTGTGATAAATTAACTTGAGTAAAGCCATTCTTATTCAGAAATGTCCAGCGAACTCAAAGCTGGTTAGTATTTTTAATAACATGTGCTGAGCAAGCCGTTGAATCCATTTAATTTAACGAATTCGATTGTGGCTTGTTCTAACAGTTATGAGTTGATAGCTTTCTTAACAGTTTTTTTATGGAAACTTTAAATTATAATAGTTATATCTGATTTGGTGTTACTTCTTAAAGATGGAAAATGTTGATTTCATATGAAATATTACATAATAAAATTTTGTTTTCAAATTATGAATATCTTAATGACACGGATTATTGTTCAAGAAATATTTTTGTTTCAAAAACGTATAACTAATTTGTAGGGCCGAGTAGGATCTTCATTCCTCTACCAAAAAGTAATCCTTTAAAGATGTATGAAATGAATAGACGCGCATACTGGCGCAAAAAGGAGTGGCCTTCATTTTCATTAAAAACGCGGCTTATTTTTCAAGAAATATTTTCTTTCAAAACGGTATAACTAATGAGTAGAGCAGGGTAGGATCTTCATTCCTTTACCAAAAAGTAATGCAAGGGGCCTTTGAGGAGCTACGAAAAGAAAAGCCGCGTACACTCGCGCCTAAAAATGTGTCGCCCTTCCTTACTGGACACATCTGTCATTCTTCTGTATCCAATATGGCGCCCTAGAATTTAAAAAATTACTAAATGTTCATGACATTTGGTATTTATTGCCTTTGGTATGCATTTGCCAGTAGGGCATTTTCCTGAGGAAGCCCAGGTGGCTGGCAACAAAGACTTCAGATGGTATCGCGAGCATAATACTCGAAAAATTACCAGGAAGGAATCTAACGAAGTTTTATTTCACATGTTAATTTTAACATCTGTAGTGCAATTCACTACGGTACTTTAACGTTTTTCCCATCGTTAAGTTAGCTAAAAGTAAATTTTATCGATTTTGCTATTCATTAAAGGTTTCTCTAACGAAATTCGCTTTGACAAAATCAGCTGTTGTCGTTAATGTTTCGATTGTGGCTAAGTTCTCGACAAAAAATTTTGTGTCGTTAGCGTAATCGAAATTTCAAGTTTTTAGTTGCGTTTTCTTTTAAAAATGGCTTTCGAGTACTTAGGATACACCCTATTTCGGAGCGAGCGGGAATCTAGTCCTCCAACAGTGGATCGACGTGTGTTGAGAAATGTGGACAAACTATTTCATTTAGGACCAACGGAGTTCAAGAAATTGTATCGCTTAAGTCCAAACTTGGCAGATGACCTAGTTTGGCAGCTTGATGGGCATCTAAGAGGCTCAAGAGTAACCGCCATAGAGACGGAAAAACAGGTAACTTACAAAACTTTTTAGTTATAATGCAAATTTAAATACTTTTCGATTGTGCTTGGATAGGTTCCAGCTGCCCTACGATTTTTTGCGACAGGATGCTTCCAACGGCCCGTAGGTGAACAGGGGGGAATATCGATGAGCCAGTCATCGATAAGCCGGTCCATACACCGCGTGACAGATGCTATTTATCATAATATATTCTGCTCCAAGGTACGATTTCCTATGACACAAGCGGAGCGGCAAGCCGCAAAGGAAATTTTCGCTTCCGCCTCTTCCCCTTCTTTGCAGGCACTATTGAAGCTATCGACTGCTCTCATATCGCTATTTTGAGGCCGAAGAACCATGAGGAGGCTTATGTAAACCACCTTGGTTACCACTCAATAAATGTACAAATGGTAAGAGGGAATTTTTATAAAAGATAAAAATTATAAAACCTGTTTTTATATGTAGGTCTGTTATCTGAAAATTTTAGATGTGAATGCTAGATATCCTGGAGCACGTCACGACTCATTTATTTGGAGCTCATCTGCAGTACGAAGAGTAATGCAACGATCATTCGAAAATGGTCACCATAATATGTTTTTAATAGGTAACAATTTTTAACTACATTTGTGTACATTGTTCAATACTACGTTACTACATAAACTCTTTCTGCAGGCGATTTTGGCTATCCGTTGGAGCCATGGCTGATGACTCCTTTGTCAAATCAGTCAGAGGGAACCCCGAAATATCGCTACAATGAGGCATTGTGCAAGGCTCGCAATCCAGTGGAGAGGCTATTTGGTGTCCTTAAAGCAACTTGTCGATGTCTATCACGGCAAAGGGTTCTTTTATATGATCCAGGATTTGCTGGAAGAATCGTCAGTGTGTGCTCTGTACTGCACAACATTCGCTTGTACGAGCAAACGAACGAGTTCAATGATGTTTTTTCGGACACCGATGGTTTGTTTTCAGAGCCAGCAGCGGAGAACATTTGGGTAAATCTGGATACCCCATCCTCAATAGCACAACGCGTACAGGACCGACTGATCGCTAATTTTTTTACCTAAGCCAAATATTCAAATTGTATCTACCTGTAAGAACTTCCAATGGAATAATAAGAATGTTTTCATGTAAATATAGCGTTTTATTATTTTAAAATTCAGTCTTTTAATTCAATTTTCTTTAGGTACATACATACATATATTTGAATTTGAGATTGAATACAGAATACATTCAATGACTGAAGTATAAATTGGGTCGGGACATTTTATGAAGTTTAGGCTATTTTGCTATGGTTTATTAAATATTTGTTATTTCTTTATGAAAGCATAGCCAATTACCTAATAAAAACCATATATATAAATCCAAATTACAGACTTTCTAAACTAAAGACTAAAGATCCTAATTAACAAGTTTAGAAAATTTGGCGAAACTTTGCAGAATATTCATAATTTTTGCACATGGTCTGCAATTTGAATTTATATGGTTTTCATTTGGCAACCAAATAAAAGAATAACAAACATTAAATAAACTAAATTAAAATAGCCTAAACTTCTTAAAATGCCTGACCCAATTTATACTTGAGTCACTGAATGTACATACAACAAAATAAAACGAAAACTAAACAGTTATTCAAGTAAATAACAAAAAATCGTCGAAAATTAAATAAAAGAAACTCAAACTTAAAAATCACATCAAAATTCTACGAATGAATAGAAAATTATTAACACACCCATGGCCAAATGAATATGTTAGCGAAATTTGCTTCAGTTATTTCTATTTTACTTTAGTTTATTTAATGTTGATTAATTTTTTATAAAGTATAGCTCATTGTTTGACAAAAACCAAATGAATCCCAACTTTACACTTTGTAAAAACCAAAAAGAAACGTAGCAGATAACATCAATCAGCAACATTTGAAACTTTTTAATCAGACTTTTTTGAAAAGTTTTCGGTATATAGTTTTACAAAGTCGCATTGATTTTTGTTCATTATTTTGCTGATGGCGTTATGTATTTTCTTCCATATAAATAAAATAGCACACTTCATAAGTGTAAAGTTGGGATTCATTTGGTTTTTGTCAAACAATGAGCTATACTTTATAAAAAATAATCAACATTAAATAAACTAAAGTGAAATAGAAATAACTGAAGCAAATTTCGCTAAAATATTTTTTGGTTATAGGTTATATATCAGAGCTGTGTAATGATTGAATCAATTGAGTGTGCATTCTCATTTTTTTCGTTTCAAAAATGTGATTGTTTGATTTAAAAAATTTCACAACCACTCTTGAGATTGGTTACAAATCGTAAACACAAAATACGTAGAGTGTTATGGAATGGTTGAGACCCATTCTCATAGAGAATGTGAATGCAAAAAAAAACTCAATCATGTATGATTGTACGTTTATGAGAATGCAATCTGTCATTATCATTCAGTACTAATACTATTTGTTGTATCAGAGTTGAAATTTTTGTACTCAAAATGTGAAATCTGAAGATTGCCATCTCCCTTGAAATAACTAAACAAATAAATATTTGGTGCTGAAATATTTTTCTAAGTGTTTGGCCGAGCTTCTCCTGAAACTTGAGGCATGAGTTCTGTTGTTGTGACACAAATGGAGACACTTACTTATTTAAGGCTGACACCGAACGCCAAATGATTATATAAGAAGAGTTTTCAAGGAAATATACTTGAAGGTTTGCCATTGTNAAATATTTGGTGCTGAAATATTTTTCTAAGTGTTTGGCCGAGCTTCTCCTGAAACTTGAGGCATGAGTTCTGTTGTTGTGACACAAATGGAGACACTTACTTATTTAAGGCTGACACCGAACGCCAAATGATTATATAAGAAGAGTTTTCAAGGAAATATACTTGAAGGTTTGCCATTGTGTGCCGAAGGACTACTGCTATTTTGGGTTATGATCTGACCAGGGATCTAACCATGCTTCTGTGGAGTGGAAGTACGCACACGTATGTATACATTATTCCCTTATTTGTTCAAAATGCATGAAAACTATAGTACGCTTGCAAATAATTAATAACATTTTGTGATAAATAGTTTTACAAATGTATTAGGACTTCAAATTTGTGTTTAAGGGAAGTATCAATTAAATAAATCATTATTGTAAATTATTATTATTATAAATAGATATAAAACTGTTTATATTTGGCAACTCTTAGACTTTTCTTTAATTGTAACAAATGACAGATGTAAACAAAATAAAAAAATTATTGTAATTTTACAAATTTAAAGAAAACGGGCGTTCTTTAAAAAAAAATATATAGTTAGGGATCGAATTGCGCATATTTTTCTTACAATACCAAGTGCCTCCAAGAAGTGTTAAACCACTAAATACCTTAAAAAACGCCTTCAAAAATTCGAAACGAGAGCGAAGTGCAATGTTCAATTGTGATCGAAATTGCAGGCAAATTGGTTGAACTTACTTATTCGGAATTTCTGCTTTAACTTATAGAGTAGGATATTCATAAAGTCTAGGTAATGAAATAAAAATTTTTCTGTTATACGTTCCATAAATATTAGGAGTCTTTTAGTGTTTAACTAATTTTTTGCACATAAACTTGTATCTTGAACTTCTGTTTCCCCAAAAAGTGGTGTTAAAATTTTAATGGATATAGGATGTATGGTAATTTTCCAAAGAGATCTCTTAATAGATAAGTTCATGAAAATTATTCCAAACGAAAACTTATATTAGAGGTTTGAAGTTTATCCCACTCTATGTATGAAATCTTCAGGTACGTGTTTCCATGATACAAAAAGGAGGTAGTTCCATTGTCACTTTTTTCGTCGATATATCAACAACCTGACAGTTAAGAAGATTGTGACATTTCATGCTACCATACGCAATATCTAAAATCCTTCAAATTTTATTATTAACTTTTTGTTTGTTTAAAAACATTTTCTTCTTAGATTCGGAACTTGATCAAACAAAACGGCTATTGTTTTTGAAAGAGAGATGCACAATAAGTTCTAATTGTAGTTCTCATTTGCATACATACAATAAATTATTAATTTTTGTTTCACACCAACTCCAATATTGAACAGTAAAATATATTTTAATTTTACCAAATAAACAATGATTTAGTTCAATGGTCAAGCACATATAGGGTAATGTGTTAAACTCTTAAAGTTTTTAAACGTAAAATTACGGTTAAAACCTTTTAAGCATTTTGTAATTTAACCAAAATTCATTAGCATCCACTCAAACAAGTAATTATTTACTTTTCAACATGCATTAGCATAGTGCACTTCTCTTTTGTTTACAATTTGGTTGTCAAACACACTACATCGGACCTTTTGACACATTCACCAGAATTTACCACCAAAAAATCGTCGGACTAAAACTGGTAGCTTATGACAATGAGATAACCTTGCTTACTCTCTTATTTGTCCTCTCAGTTGCCAGAAAACCAAGTACGATTTCCGATAAAATCTGAAAATTGTGGTAAAAAATGGTAATTTCGGACTCATGCGGGTTCACAACTAAATAATATTGGGAATACTTTTGAGGTTTTTGAAGAGGGTCGCGACCTGTTTGACACTTTTGCTAAGTTTTGGCCGAGCTTCTCCTCCGATTTGTAGCGTGCGCCTTTGCTGTCACACAAATGGGAGGGACCTACAGTCTTACGCCGACGCCGACGCCGAACGGCGATAAAATTTTTATGATGAGCTGTTTTTTTTATTAAAGACACTAAGATTTTTAAAATATTTTCACTAAAATTTTATTAACCTAAATGTAAAGCTTATGCGAAGTAGTTATCTAATTTAATGTAAATTTTAAACATTTTCAAGTAAGATATGAATTATATTTAAAACGTAAATGTTGATACAACTGTTTTATATATAACCCAAACTTATGACATAAAATCCCCTCTACCTAAAAACTTAAATTGGGTAGCGCCGGTTTGAATTTTTACAATTGAGCAATTGTCAAAAATCTGCCTTTTTATCAAAAAGTTGTTTACCAGGGTGTCTTTGAACTAATGATTGTTACTGAATTNGAATAAACTTTTTTGTTTACTTATTCTTTAGAACGTTCCTGATGATATGTTAACGTATATTTCAAAAGCATTCTGTTTATTCCGGCTGTAAAATGGGATTATTCGGAATGTATAAAGAAACGCAGCCAATATGTTGATGTGCGAATTCATAACTGCTTTGAGAGAATGGAAAATTCAAAAATTTTAAACCTCAATCATAAGCGAAGAATAAGTAATGAAAACTGGATAGAAAAAAATTGTTGATTTAAAATTGAAAATGATTTCACACTTACACAGCTCTGGTGTATATACTATCAAATAAAAATAGTTGCAAAAGTTCTGTTTTTTATTTTGTGTTTCTAGCAGTAGACGCAATTTTGCAACGTTCCGAATAAATAAAACAAAAGATTTTCCGTACGCTTCAAAGGCAGTTAAAAAATGCGTATAATTTTCGTCACGAAATTGATATCATATATTTGTGTTTCTAGTTCGGCTTTCGTCACTCGAAAATTTTACCTCAAAGAGATGTTTTATTTGATACCAATTATTTTGTGGTAGCAAATTTAAAATCGACCTAAATACAAACAATAATCTAAATGTTTTATTTTTCTCAACTAAATTGCTAAAAATATTATCTAAATCTAAATTATGTATTCAAAGCGATGTGTCCATTGAAACATATAATTTTTCGTATACGGAATAAAGCAAAAAAGAATGATCATATCCTCTGTATTCGAAAAAATTAAAATTAAAAGCAAATTATGAGAAATGATAAAAACTTATCAACTTGGTACCAACTTTGGATACAATAAACAACTGTATTCGTCTGATTGTCTCGTAGTATATTTTTGTTAAGATTTCTACCGGGTGTGTGGCGCACACATGGGCTTTGTTTAAGAAGTTTTACTTCTATCACGTGTACGATGTTTCACTCGTGCTATTAAACTAATGCTTTTTTCTCAAGTAGTTTTGCTCAGCGCGCGGTTAAAGGTTTTGGTTTTAATTTTAAACTTTTTGGATTACATACATATATATATGACCAAACTAAATTCAGTTTCAAATACAAACCTTCCAAGATTAAAAAAAGAGAGCACCTATGTTGGGTTTAGAATTTAAACAGTTCGGTTTAAATTTTTAACCCAAACATTTTCATAATTTAGAATATAAAAAATGATCTTAAATTTCATGCTCCGTCTGATGGGGATCGAGCCCGGACAGCCTTGGTAGCAACCAATTGTATCAAGCATCTTTGCACACTCAGCTACAGCCGCGCATGTAAATGTGCTTTCATATGTTGAGTTTGAATCAACACCACATTTCGCTGTGTGCAAACATTTTCTATTTCGGTTTAGATTTTAAACCAAACTTTCTATATATGAAAACTAGAAACTATAATTAAAACATTTTGGTTTGAGTTTTAAACCACGAACTTTTTCGACTAACATTTAAACCAGAACATATTAAAAATTGCTTAAAACTATTGACTGGTTTGAAAAGTATACTATAAAAAATTAAAAAAGGCAGTAGCCCCAGCGCGGTTTAAAAATTAAACCCAAATTTTTGACCGTGTGGCAGTTTACATATGTATGTAAGTAGTAGCGGCACATTGGGTGGCTTAATGCATTCATACACACATATTTACATACCCTGCAGTGAAACTCCAAACTAGTCAGGAGAAATACTAGTTTACAACTAGTATTTCCTGACTGAAACCGAACTAGTGTAAAATGACCAGACTTGTACCAAGTACAAAACGATTTATTCATGCACTGTTTTATTTGACTTCGACAGTTTAATACAATAATGGACACAAAATATTATAACTTTTATTTGGGTATATTGTAAACCATTAAAGCGAGTACGTATTCAATTTTACTAGACCTGTTAAGTAATATTCATAATGATTATTAATTAAAGCATGTTTTTATGGATAACCGTTTAATGATTTAATATCGATATTAGCATCTATTTAATGATTAATAATTAATTACTTAAAAAAAAGTTAATTAATGCATTAATTTTAATTACATCATTATTTTGTTATTTTTGATAATTTTCAATTATTTTTTTAATTACGCGGTTAATATTATAATTTGATTAATTTCAATTATACATTAACAAGCCAAACTATAGACAAAAATTAAGAATATTTAATAACTGCATGAATTATTTATTTATTTTATTCGTATCCAAATCTCAAATTTTATGCGTTAATTATTACTTTTATAAAGTTTTAAAAAGAAGGGACTGAAATGTGAAGAGTTAATGAATTTAATTTAATTTAATAAAAAATTTTATTTTTATTTAAGTTCACTTGATATATTTATTTTAATTTTAACTAAATGATTTTTTTTTGCATATTTTATATTATTAAAAAAGATGAAAAATATAGTATTTAGTGTACCAGAAAGCTTATACTTTTAATAACATTTAATGGAAAATGCATTTAAATTTATGTTCAAAAGTTTGAAATATTCATGTATTAATTTTTGTTTTTAATTAATACTCAAAAAATAACAGTAAATATTGGCAATTCAAAGGCTGCTAAATAAAAATGTGTAATATATTAAAGTGCACTTAATCAAGAGTTTTTATACCCGAGCGCACTTGTGCACAAGGGTATATTAATTTTGTTCACCTAACGGTTGTTTGTAACAGCCAAAACGAATCGAGATAGATAGACAAATGTATACATAAATGATCAGGATGAAAAAAGAAATCGATTAAGCCATGTCTGTCTGTCCGTCCGTCTGTCCGTCTGTCCGTCTGTCCGTCCGTCCGTGTACACGATAACTCGAGCAAAAATTGAGATATCTCAACGAAATTTGGTATGTAGGTTTCCCTTAATCCAAGGTAGGTTGGTATTGAAAATGGGCGAAATCGGACTTTAACCACGCCCACTTCCCATATAACGGTAATTTCCAGAAATACGAAAACTGCGATATTTTAGTAACTACTGAAGATAATTCACTCAAAATTGATATTTACAATAATTTTTAGACGAAAAATAAGAATATTATAAATTTTTGGAAAATGGGCGTAGCCACGCCCACTTATGGTTACATGTGTATATCTTGGTAACCGCTGCACCAATTTCTTCCAAACTTGGCACAGTTGTTGGCCTTGGTACAGCATAAAAAACCGCCGAAACTTTTTAAAATCGGACAATAACCACGCCCACATCCCATATAACGGTAATTTAGAGAAATACAAAATCTTCGATAAATCGGTAAATATTGAAGCTAATTTATTCAAAATTGATGCTTGCAACAATTCTTTACCAAGAAATACGTTTATGGTAAAATTTTGGAAAATGGGCGTGGCACCGCCCACTTATGATCACATATATGTATATCGGTAACCGTTCTACTAATTTGTATCAAACTCAGTGTGGATATTGTGCTTGCCACATATAAGCAAAACGTTGAAAATTATTGAAATCGGACTAAAATACCGGCCGCTTTTCATATAACGGTAAATTTCAGAAATGCTTGAAACTTCAATATTTCGAAATTGAAGGACGCTTATTTACTCAAAATTTATACACCCCGGCTTACCATCTAGCGGAAGGTTTCGGAAAGATGAAAAAACATATATTTAATACTTGCGCCGGGTATTTCATGTTCGGCTCCGCCCGAACTTAGACTTTCTTACTTGTTTAATGTTTATTCATAAATTCATTTTATTTTTGGACTCCCAGAGGTGTGGTTTTGGTCCATAATTGAACTAGTATTTTTCTGTCTATTTTGAACTAGTATGAGACTGGTATATTTCTGACCAAAATCTGAAAACTTCCATCTCGTAGGACATCCCCATGTAAAAAATACCAGTTGATTGCATGGAAAAAAGATAGTTGGCTGACTAGTTGTGCATGCGGTTCATACTAGTAGTGAGGTAGTTTACAACTAGTACATTTGACTACAGGGTATGTACAACTGTAGCTAATATTGTACGCGTCTTCCCAGGTAGTTTAAGTGCTAGTGCTGCAAAAACATCGATATTTGAAATTATCGATTTTTCGATGTTTTTGCCACTAAAACATCGATAGTATCGATACTATCGTGGTTTCTTGGGAATTTTAACTTTTTGTTTCAAGCTGAAATCCTTGTCGATTAACAAACATAATTTTTTAATAAATTACAGTTATTATTTTAAAATTATCCAATAATTAATTTAAATTTTAATTTGACTTGTATTTAAGGTCACATTTAATTTATAATAATATAAAAGTATTCATAAAGCAACAACACTATTTGTAGGGTGAGGAAGGTTTTTTCCAACCCGCGATCCAAACAGAACGTTAGCGAAACGAATCTAACTTCGAAAATTGGGCTGTGCAATTTAACCGATATCAACTACAACCACCTGAAAATATTGCGAGGGTAAACACGGCGTCTTGGTGGTCAACAGTAGACTGATTTATTTAATGTTCTCAAAAAGGCAATTCAGTGTAATAATTCAAGTTATATTAGGTAGTGAATGTATGTATGTATGTTAATATGTATGCACATACGAAAGAGTGATACAGCAAAATGACAAAATCTCGCTGTTATATTAGCATATGTACATATGTAAGCATACATGCGTGTGTATATACAAATTAGTTATGTGGGAGCATCAAAGTTAGGTTTTAGTTTATACATATGTGTCTGTTTGTACAATTGAGTGCATGCTCATATATTACAAATATAAAATGCGACAGTTAAACGAGTACATAATTGAATATGAAGTAAATAAGTATTTAGATGTTCTTGACCTACGCCAACTTGCAGGGTGTGTCGTTAGGTGACCCAACATCCCGGCCCCGTTGAAAGGACTTTCAAATTGGTAAAACTGCAATTTTGTGGATAGGGCGGCGAATGATTCCCTTCGAGGTGCATATGTCGACCACTCTAACTCGAGCATCTTTTCCAGGTATGGCCTCTGTAACACGTCCAATTTGCCATCGCTGTGGCGGCACATTGTCCTCATGGATGAGAACCATAGCGTCCTTTGCAATGTTTGCATGGTCAGTGGTCCACTTTGTTCGCGCTTGATGGCGGTGATTTGAGTCCATTTGTTGACGAGGTTGATGTTGTTTGCTATTGCTCGCTCCGGTAGAGATTTTAACGCACTGCCGGTTATGAAATGCCCTGGAGTCAACGCCTCGTAATCGCTGGGGTCAGATGAGAGTGGAGAGATAGGCCGCGAATTAAGAACAGCTTCTATTTCCACTAGTACTGTCGTCAGCTCCTCATACGTAAGTCTGGCGTTCATGATGCTGCGGTTTAGATGACCCTTGGCTGATTTAACTGCGGCTTCCCAAATGCCGCCGAAATGAGGTGCTCTGGGGGGAATCAAATGAAAATTCACAAATTCATTAGTACAAAAATTGGTGATGACATTTTGGTTCTCTTTCTTGAAAAGGAACGCTTTCAATTCCGCAAGTTTGCTGCACGCGCCGACAAAGTTAGTTGCATTGTCGCAGAAGATGTCTGTTGGAAGGCCTCTCCTTCCAATCATTCGCTTTAGCGAAGCTAAAAATGCATCCGTGGTTAAGTCAGAGACGACTTCGATGTGTACTGCCTTTGTAGCAAAGCACACGAAGATGGCGATGTAGGCTTTATAGGGAGCCTTGCCCCTAATGCGAAGGTAAACGCTAATCGGTCCGCAAAAATCGATGCCGCAGCGGGCGAACGGGCGCGATGGTGTCAAGCGTTCAACAGGCAGATTGCCCATCATGTGTTGGAGTAGTTTTGGCTTGTATCGAATGCAATGTATACATGATCTGACGATGCGTCTAGCAATATCGCGTGCATTAATTACCCAAAACTGAAGACGAATTAAACCCACCAGCGCCTTCGGGCCGGCGTGATAGTTTTTGATGTGTAGATGTCGAACATATCGCGTGACGAATTCACATTTGCTAGGTAATAAAATAGGGTGCTTTCTGCTTTCTGGAAGATCTGCCAATTCAAGTCGTCCGCCAACTTTCAACAGTTCAAAGTCATGAGTAGACTCCAAGAAAGGGTTTAGATTACGTAGCATGCCATTTGTTGTTGACTCTTTCTGCAAAAGACGAATACCTCCAGCAAAATATTGTTGTTGCACGTTCCATACAATGCATAACAAAGCGCGGTATAGTTCATCAGCAGTGAGAGGCCCTTTTACGATTTCTGTATTAGCTTTCTTGAGCCTTGCGCAAAAACGGAGCATCCTTGCAACAATCCGGACTTCACGAGTGTGAGAACTGCACCTGTCAAGGATTTCGAGAAGGTAGTTATTAGTTAAAGTAACCTTAAATACTGATTTTCGCTTTTCCGAATTTACTACGTCCATATCCACCTCGTCATTTGATTGGTTAGGCCAGTTGTTTATATTTTCGTACAAGAAGCTAGATTCTCCAACATCTCGCTTATCTGCGCCCATGCCCCGACGGAAGAGAAGGATGAGGCGTCCAAGGATCTCTTCTATGAGCGCTTGGAACGTACATATGAGCGCTGCCCCCGACACGATGTCAAAATCGTGCTGGGCGATTTTAATGCCAAGGTGGGCAAGGAAGGGATCTTTGGCGCCACCGTGGGAAAATTCAGCCTCTACGACGAAACGTCCGATAACGGACTGAGGCTGATCGACTTCGCCGGGGCCCAAAATATGGTAATATGTAGTACTAGGTTCCAGCATAAGAACATCCACCAAGCTACATGGCTGTCTCCAGATCGAAATACGAGAAACCAAATCGATCATGTTGTGATAGACGGAAGGCATGCTACAAGTGTTTTGGACGTACGTACACTCCGAGGGCCAAACATCGACTCGGACCACTATCTTGTTGTAGCCAAGATACGCACCCTCCTCTGTGCAGCAAAAAATGTGCGCCCAACAATGCAAGGAAAGCTTAACGTCGAAAAGCTGCAATCACAACAGACTGCCAATTTATTCGCCACTCGACTCACACACCTGCTCTCTGAGAGCACTCTTCAACAATCCAACGTACGCGAGCAGTGGAACCACATTTCCCGATCATTAACAACTGGTACGATGAGGAGTGTCAAGAAGCCGCAGAGAAAAAAGATGCCGCCTACAGGGCCACGCTGCGATCGGGCGCAACGCGAGCCATGTGGGACCGTTATAG
>NW_016158407.1:0-14639 GCF_001687245.7 Rhagoletis zephyria | reverse complement strand
GATGCGGATTGTGGCTAGACGTTCGTCCACCGGGGTGAACGCCAGTACTCGGCGACGGAGTCTCTCTCCTACCACGAATCCAACACCGAATTTGCGCTCCTTTACGTGGCAACTGTAGTAGACGTCGCAAGGCTTCACGCTTACTTTACCTTGCCCCGTCCATCGCATTTCTTGGATGGCGGTGATGTCAGCCTTTGTCTTCCCGAGGACATCAACCAGCCGGGCAGAAGCACCTTCCCCATTAAGGGTCCGGATATTCCAGGTGCATACCCTCAAATCATAGTCTTTTATAGGTTTGCCGTGGTCGTCGACAAAAAAAGGGGTCCCATCCGAGGCTTGTTGGAATTTTTCATTGGGCGGGGTTTTAGCGTGGCGGGACCCGAACCCAGGGCACGCGAAATAAAAACTTTTGATTGAGTACACTTTAATATATTACAAATTTTATTAACCGCCGTAGATTTTCCAATAAATAGTGCTACATAAATACTCCAAACTTTCGAACATCAATTTAAATGAATTTTTCATTAAATGTTAGTAAAAGTAAAATGTTTCAGGTAAAAAAAATAAAATTTTTTTTAATTATATTGAATATGCAAAAGAAAACATTTTAGTTAAAAATAAAATGAATACTTTAGTTCGTTTTTGAGTGAACTAAAATAAAAATAAAATTAAATTCATTAACTTTGGTCATTTCAGTATTTTATTTTTAAAAATTTATAAAATTAATAACCAATGTTTAAAATTTGAGATTTAGATAAGAATAAAGTAAAGAAATAATTGAAGCAGTTACTAAATATTCTTAATTTTTGTGTATAGTTTGGCTTGTTGTTGATAATAGAAATTGATCAAATAATTATATTTGTAGTAATTTGATCATTAAACGGTTATCAAAAAACATGCTTTAGTTAATAACCATTATGAATATTAATCATTATTTAACAGGTCCTGTATAATTGAGTATCGAGTACGTAATGATTTACAATGTACCCAAATAAAAGTTATAATAATTTGTGTACTTTATTGTATAAAACTGTCGACTTCAAATAAAACAGTGCACGAATAAATCGTTCTGTACTTAGAACAAGTCTGATCATTTTCGAACTAGTTCGGTTTCTGTCAGGAAATTCTACTTGTAAACTAGTATTTTTCCTGACTAGTTTGGGATTTCACTGCAGGGACACACAAATTGTGGTTTCCAAGACATGTACGAAGTAATTAGCACAACTGCATCCTTCAGCTTGTCAACTCGCGGGAAATTCCCCGATTTGCAGGGAATTTCGTTTTAAGTGGTAATCGGAGAATGGGAATTTTTTTCGGGGAACTGGGTACGTTATTTTTATATCTTAAAGTAACCAAATTAGACGAGTATGTTAATTTTTAACCATTTGACCCTTTTTGGAGCGACCTTTCTTCAATTTGAATCGTGATATCTCCACAACAAACATTTTCCCAGATATAAGCTATATACCAGATAAAAGCTAGGGTTTCGGGCTAGATTTTTGGGAACTACGAATAAAATCGACTGACCAGTTTTTGAGAAAATTCTCGAAATCTTTGTTTTCAGCAGCCCGATTTTTAGTTTTCAGGCGATAACGTTATGACATATTTATATTTCATAAACACAAAAGATAGCGTTAGATAGCTTGTTTGAAGACCCTTCTACTGATATCCACATCAATGACATGGACTGAGTAGTGCGGCCTCAGTGGTAGTTTAAAATATAGTTTTTTCTCGAAATTCAGGGAGCAGCCACGCCCACAAAGGCGTACGAATTAAAGCATCCTGGAACAAAACCTTCTTAGTTTTTTTTTGTACTTTCATTCCTGAAAGTTTGAAAAAAATTAAATGATGGTACGTACAAACGCCACATACATACCAAAGCATCTCGTAGTGGAGACACGAACCAAAACACATTTACCTCTATATCTTTCCAACTAGTGGCCGGAACTTAATATGTAAGGTATCGATTGAAAGGTATTGGCCTATAGAATAACACTAAATATGTTGGGTGTGCCCACATGCCCCCTTTAACCGGCAAAAGCAAAAAACCTTTTTTTTCGCAACACTTTAGCCTAATTTTTAAGAATCCGGTTAATCGCTTATGAAGCTTGAATACATTTTCTGGACACACTCTCCAGGACCTTTCAACGATATCTGAAACATGTCGATTGGACGTCTGGATGAAAACTTCCAAATCTCGTGTATATATAAACCAAATCTCGTGTATATATAATCAAATAAAACACCTCTTTTAGGTAAAATTTTCGAGTGACGAAAGCGNGAAATTCTACTTGTAAACTAGTATTTTTCCTGACTAGTTTGGGATTTCACTGCAGGGACACACAAATTGTGGTTTCCAAGACATGTACGAAGTAATTAGCACAACTGCATCCTTCAGCTTGTCAACTCGCGGGAAATTCCCCGATTTGCAGGGAATTTCGTTTTAAGTGGTAATCGGAGAATGGGAATTTTTTTCGGGGAACTGGGTACGTTATTTTTATATCTTAAAGTAACCAAATTAGACGAGTATGTTAATTTTTAACCATTTGACCCTTTTTGGAGCGACCTTTCTTCAATTTGAATCGTGATATCTCCACAACAAACATTTTCCCAGATATAAGCTATATACCAGATAAAAGCTAGGGTTTCGGGCTAGATTTTTGGGAACTACGAATAAAATCGACTGACCAGTTTTTGAGAAAATTCTCGAAATCTTTGTTTTCAGCAGCCCGATTTTTAGTTTTCAGGCGATAACGTTATGACATATTTATATTTCATAAACACAAAAGATAGCGTTAGATAGCTTGTTTGAAGACCCTTCTACTGATATCCACATCAATGACATGGACTGAGTAGTGCGGCCTCAGTGGTAGTTTAAAATATAGTTTTTTCTCGAAATTCAGGGAGCAGCCACGCCCACAAAGGCGTACGAATTAAAGCATCCTGGAACAAAACCTTCTTAGTTTTTTTTTGTACTTTCATTCCTGAAAGTTTGAAAAAAATTAAATGATGGTACGTACAAACGCCACATACATACCAAAGCATCTCGTAGTGGAGACACGAACCAAAACACATTTACCTCTATATCTTTCCAACTAGTGGCCGGAACTTAATATGTAAGGTATCGATTGAAAGGTATTGGCCTATAGAATAACACTAAATATGTTGGGTGTGCCCACATGCCCCCTTTAACCGGCAAAAGCAAAAAACCTTTTTTTTCGCAACACTTTAGCCTAATTTTTAAGAATCCGGTTAATCGCTTATGAAGCTTGAATACATTTTCTGGACACACTCTCCAGGACCTTTCAACGATATCTGAAACATGTCGATTGGACGTCTGGATGAAAACTTCCAAATCTCGTGTATATATAAACCAAATCTCGTGTATATATAATCAAATAAAACACCTCTTTTAGGTAAAATTTTCGAGTGACGAAAGCGGAACGAGAAACACAAAATTTATGATATCAATTTCGTGACGAAAATTATACGCATTTTTTAACTGCCTTTGAAACGTTCGTTGCAAAAGTTCTGTTTTTTATTTTGTGTTTCTAGCAGTAGACGGAATTTCGCAACGTTCCGAATAAATAAAAAAAAGATTTTCCGTACGTTTCAAAGGCAGTTAAAAAACGCGTATAATTTTCGTCACGAAATTGATATCATAAATTTTGTGTTTCTAGTTCAGCTTTCGTCACTCGAAAACTCTACCTCAAAGAGGTGTTTTATTTGATATCAATTATTTTGGGGTAGCATATTTAAAATGGATGAAAATACAAACAATAATCTAAATGTTTTATTTATGCTAAATTGCTAAAAATATTATCTAAATCTAAATTATGTATTCAAATCGATTTGTCCATTGAAACATATAATTTTTCGAATACGGGATAAAGCGAAAAATTATGATCTTATCCTTTGTTTGCGAAAAAATTAAAAATTAAAAGCCAATTATGAGAAATGATAAAAACTTATCAACTTGGTACCAACTTTGGATACATACATACCAAAGCATCTCGTAGTGGAGACACGAACCAAAACATATTTACCTCTATATCTTTCCAACTAGTGGCCGGAACTTAATATATATCGTTTTAAAGGTATTGGCCTATAGAATAACACTAAATATGTTGGGTGTGCCCACATGCCCCCTTAAACCGGCAAAAGCAAAAAAACATTTTTTGTTTCGCAACACTTTAGCCGAATTTTTAAGAATCCGGTTAATCGTTTATGAAGCTTGAATACATTTTCTGGACACGCTCTACAATCTTTCCAACGATATCTGAAACATGTCGATTGGATGTCGGGATAAAACCTTCCAAATCTCGTGTATATATAAGCGAGTCATTTCAGCATGCTACTGTGGCTGCTTTCGTCACTCGCGCTGTGATAAGTTAAAATAGTTAATGCTTATGTAGCTTAAATTAAAAATATCTATAAAAATATTAAGTCCAGGAGCTAATGACGTCCACCAATCTGTTAAACGCCTCAACCATCAATTTGTTGGTTTCTGTATTGGCGGCACTACATTCAGCTAGCAGCTAAAAAAACAAAAATGCAAAAGTCAATAATGAAAGAATTTATTTAATCGACATTTAGTCAATAATATTTTTTAATTTATTTGTATTCGTAAAGAACGACTAGTAAAGTCTGGAGGTTAAGTTTACTATGATATAATGCACTCGACTTTTATGCACATATATTATTGGTCACTGAGCGTGAAAGAGGTAATATTGATTCTATAAATGCTCTCACAATATTCAGATTAACAGCCGTATTCTAACAAAGTCACAAACTTTAGCTCATCACTGCTGTGATTTCTACCGCGCCTCAAAGCTTGCCGCTCAAAAAATATGCCGCTTCAATTCAATTTTTTAAATTTTTGTGTATTTTTCTAGCACTCAAAATCTAATTTTTTGTGACACATTTCTCGGCACACTTGAAATCACAACAGTGATGAGCTAAGTTTTGTGTCTCTGTTAGAATAGAGGGGTAAGTCTGATAAAAAATATTTCTTAGTTTTAATACAAACGTGAATCCTACATTATACCTAGTACTGGACGCACAGACATTAATCGTTTTAATGAGAATTTACCTTTCAAGCATCTGCTTGCTTGCTGGACACTTCCAGGAACTTGGCCTGCATCTCCTTCTCCTCATCTTCTCGCTTCCTTTTTAGACTCCTACGCGGAGTCCTTTTAGCAGGAATACGGGGTGTCGCACACATCACCTCGCCATCGTCAGCTGCTGTGGTAGTCGGTAGTACGGAGGTAACACTATCGTCTCCATCCTCCAAATGCAATTGCAAATTCGATTGAGGAATATAAAAAGCTTTAGAAATGAGGAATCAAAATATCACCTGACTCCATATTACCTCTTCCACAGGCACATTTTCGACAACTCTTCCATTGCCCTCAATGTACTCGCTGCCGATGAGCGCCATAACTCGCCTCTCAACCTCTGTTATGGGCTCTTGATTAACCGGCCGGTTGCCGGTTAACGCTTGCTGCCTCTTCCTGTCCCGTACCCTGACACTTGTACGGCTTTTCAGATCGCGCCACACCTGTTTAAAAATTTGATATAAAATTCGTGACTAGCATGCCTAAAAACCTAATAAGTGGTATTTTCAAAAATATTTTCTTAGTCTTAGAGAAATTAGCAGTTTATTTGACGGCTGTCAACTGTCAAACCAAAAATTTATGGCATATTCAGATTTAGCATAACAAAAGTACTACGATGATGCATTTTTATTATAATCGTAACAGCCTTCTAGTTTTTCGCGTAAAACATAGCTTCTCCGACCACTGTGCGACGTTAAGATGAAGTCTCTACGATGAGCAGAACCCGAGATATAACGATTTGAAGAAGTATATGATTAGTCATAATCACGAAAAGATTCAAACTTTGAGATTTTTTTATTTTTAGAGAAATTAGCAGTTAATTTGACAGCTGTCAACTGTCAAACCAAAAATTGTATGTCATATTCAGATTAAGCATAACAAAAATACTACGATGATGTATTTTTAATATAATCGTAACAGCCCTTCTAATTTTTCGCGTAAAACATAGCTTCTCCGACCACTGTGCGACGTTAAGATGAAGTCTCTACGATGAGCAGAACCCGAGATATAACGATTTGAAGAAGTATATGATTAGTCATAATCACGAAAAGATTCAAACTTTGAGATTTTTTTATTTTTAGAGAAATTAGCAGTTAATTTGACAGCTGTCAACTGTCAAACCAAAAATTGTATGTCATATTCAGATTAAGCATAACAAAAATACTACGATGATGTATTTTTAATATAATCGTAACAGCCCTTCTAATTTTTCGCGTAAAACATAGCTTCTCCGACCACTGTGCGACGTTAAGATGAAGTCTCTACGATAAGCAGAACCCGAGATATAACGATTTGAAGAAGTATATGATTAGTCATAATCACGAAAAAATTCAAACTTTGACAGATCACATCTCCGAAGAAAAGAAAAAAAATCTCCTCGAACACGTGTTAGCTTATTTCATGCATAGAACCCACAAAAAAAATTTTATTTATGCTAAATTGCTAAAAATATTATCTAAATCTAAATTATGTATTCAAATCGATTTGTCCATTGAAACATATAATTTTTCGAATACGGGATAAAGCGAAAAATAATGATCTTATCCTTTGTTTTCAAAATAATTAAAAATTAAAAGCCAATTATGAGAAATGATAAAAACTTATCAACTTGGTACCAACTTTGGATACAATTAACAACTGTATTCGTCTGATAGTCTCGTAGTTAATTTTTGTTAAGATTTCTACCGGGTGTGGGGCGCACACATGTGCTTTTTTTAAGGAGTTTTACTTCTATCTCTTGTACGGTGTTGCACTCGTGGCAATTTATACATATATGTTTATATGTACGTAGTAGTAGCGGCATATTGGGTGAACTAAATGCATTCATACCTATGTACATATTTACAACTGTAGGTAATGTAGTACGCGTCTTCCCAGGTAGATTAAGTGCGGGTGATAAACCCATGTAGCATAGTTAAATACTGTGTACATACCTGCAATTAAAATGGCGAAAAATGTTACAATTTCGGCATGTGACTGAAAAAAACTCTAAAATACACATATATTGTGGCTTCCAAGACATGTATGAAGTGATTAGCACAGCTACATCCTTCAACTTGTCACCTCGCGGGAAATCCCCCCGATTTGCAGGGAATTTCGGTTTAAGTGGCAATCGGGGAATAGGCAATTTTTTCGGGGAACTGGGTATGTTATATTTATATCTTAAAGTAACCAAATTAGACGCATATGTTAATTTTAAACCATTGGTCGCTATTTGGGGCGACTTTTTTCAATTTGAATCGCCATATCTCCACAACAGGAGTTTTTCCAGATATAAGCTATATACCAAATAAAAGCTTAAGTTTTGGGCTAGACTTGAGGAAACAGAGAATAAAATCGACTGACCACTTTTTGAGAAAATGCCCGAAATCTATATTTTCAGCAGCCCGCTTTTAATTTTTCAGGCGATAACGTTATGACATATTTATATTTTATAAACACAAAAGATAGCGTTAGATAGCTTGTTTGAAGACCCTTCTACTGATGTCCACATCAATGACATGGATTGAGTAGTCCGGCCCCAGTGGTAGTTTATAAAATTGCCTTTTTTCGAATTTCAGGCAGCAGCCACGCCCACAAAGGCATACGAATCAAAACATCCTGGAACAAAACCTTCCTAGTTTTTTTTGTACTTTAATTCCTGAAAGTTTAAAAAAAATTAAATGAAGGTACGTACAGACGCCACATACATACCAAAGCATCTCGTAGTGGAGACACGAACCAAAACATATTTACCTCTATATCTTTCCAACTAGTGGCCGGAACTTAATATATATCGTTTTAAAGGTATTGGCCTATAGAATAACACTAAATATGTTGGGAGTGCCCACATGCCCCCTTAAACCGGCAAAAGCAAAAAAACATTTTTTGTTTCGCAACACTTTAGCCGAATTTTTAAGAATCCGGTTAATCGTTTATGAAGCTTGAATACATTTTCTGGACACGCTCTACAATCTTTCCAACGATATCTGAAACATGTCGATTGGATGTCGGGATAAAACCTTCCAAATCTCGTGTATATATAAGCGAGTCATTTCAGCATGCTACTGTGGCTGCTTTCGTCACTCGCGCTGTGATAAGTTAAAATAGTTAATGCTTATGTAGCTTAAATTAAAAATATCTATAAAAATATTAAGTCCAGGAGCTAATGACGTCCACCAATCTGTTAAACGCCTCAACCATCAATTTGTTGGTTTCTGTATTGGCGGCACTACATTCAGCTAGCAGCTAAAAAAACAAAAATGCAAAAGTCAATAATGAAAGAATTTACTTAATCGACCTTTAGTCAATCATATTTTTTAATTTATTTGTATTCGTAAAGAACGACTAGTAAAGTCTGGANTATAAAAATATTAAGTCCAGGAGCTAATGACGTCCACCAATCTGTTAAACGCCTCAACCATCAATTTGTTGGTTTCTGTATTGGCGGCACTACATTCAGCTAGCAGCTAAAAAAACAAAAATGCAAAAGTCAATAATGAAAGAATTTATTTAATCGACATTTAGTCAATAATATTTTTTAATTTATTTGTATTCGTAAAGAACGACTAGTAAAGTCTGGAGGTTAAGTTTACTATGATATAATGCACTCGACTTTTATGCACATATATTATTGGTCACTGAGTGTGAAAGAGGTAATATTGATTCTATAAACNGATATAATGCACTCGACTTTTATGCACATATATTATTGGTCACTGAGCGTGAAAGAGGTAATATTGATTCTATAAATGCTCTCACAATATTCAGATTAACAGCCGTATTCTAACAAAGTCACAAACTTTAGCTCATCACTGCTGTGATTTCTACCGCGCCTCAAAGCTTGCCGCTCAAAAAATATGCCGCTTCAATTCAATTTTTTAAATTTTTGTGTATTTTTCTAGCACTCAAAATCTAATTTTTTGTGACACATTTCTCGGCACACTTGAAATCACAACAGTGATGAGCTAAGTTTTGTGTCTCTGTTAGAATAGAGGGGTAAGTCTGATAAAAAATATTTCTTAGTTTTAATACAAACGTGAATCCTACATTATACCTAGTACTGGACGCCCAGACATTAATCGTTTTAATGAGAATTTACCTTTCAAGCATCTGCTTGCTTGCTGGACACTTCCAGGAACTTGGCCTGCATCTCCTTCTCCTCATCTTCTCGCTTCCTTTTTAGACTCCTACGCGGAGTCCTTTTAGCAGGAATACGGGGTGTCGCACACATCACCTCGCCATCGTCAGCTGCTGTGGTAGTCGGTAGTACGGAGGTAACACTATCGTCTCCATCCTCCAAATGCAATTGCAAATTCGATTGAGGAATATAAAAAGCTTTAGAAATGAGGAATCAAAATATCACCTGACTCCATATTACCTCTTCCACAGGCACATTTTTGACAACTCTTCCATTGCCCTCAATGTACTCGCTGCCGATGAGCGCCATAACTCGCCTCTCAACCTCTGTTATGGGCTGCTGATTAACCGGCCGGTTGCCGGTTAACGCTTGCTGCCTCTTCATGTCCCGTACCCTGACACTTGTACGGCTTTTCAGACCGCGCCACACCTGTTTAAAAAAAAATTTTGTAGCGCAGATTCTGGAAAATGTTTAGTTATTTGCGAACTGTTTTTAGAATAAAGTGTATACCCTTCAGTATAAGCGTGTGTAACAATTGTTTGGGTCGGGTCACCTGTTCAGGCACCCAAGCCCGAAATCATTGGGCAAATTACTAAACAGTTCCACAGCTCCTCGTCAAATAATTCCAAAACATATACTTACTGTTTGCCATTGTTCGACAGTCTTCACAGCTCCGCCGATGGTATTTAGACTTGCCTCCAGCTCACTCCACTTCCTGTCGCTCTCAGACTTACCGTGCATCTTTTGGAATTTGCCTGCTGCTAGTCCCGGGCACTCCGACAAGTAGTCCAGCAGCCTTTCAATTTGCTCGCCTGAAGCGCGGCTCCTCTTTGCTGCACATTGGCTTGTTGAACTCATTCTAAATCGATAGTAATAGTTTATGCATAAATCATAGTTTAAAATGTGTATATTCTCTTTTATAATACTTACATCTTTCAAAAACCTTAAATTTTGTCGGACAGACAATTTAAATTGGCGGGCGGCGAAGTCAAATGTAATTGTTTTTTTCGTATTCCTCTTTGTGCTCGTCGTATAATTTGATATTTCATTTCACAGAGGTGCCACGTACTATCAATTTAATTAAAAAGTGAAANGTGCCACGTACTATCAATTTAGTTAAAAAGTGAAAGTCAGCTGTTTAGTGTCATTAAGGATAAGTTAGGGAATCGCAAAATCGTTACTGCAAACATCAAAAATCGTAAAGTAATAATCCGACAATCGCATCGCTTAAAGATAGTGAATCGCACTACTGATCCTGTTATATCCAGTATGAGACGACCCACATTCCATTTTCGAAGAAGTTATCAGTCTTTCGCGTGAACCAAGTCAAAACGCATCAGTTTTTGTTGAAAGTGGCAGAGATGAGCGAAAAAATATTTCGTCATTTAAATTTTAATTTGTTGTCTGTAATATTAGTTAATACAGGGTGTTTGGTAGACGTTTGTAAATACGTGAACTGGTAATAGTTGGGGCCATCTGCTATGTGTTCCGCCTAGAAATTTCAACTAGGCCCCCAAGGTTTTATATATATTTTTTTTAATTTCTCATTTACAAAAATTCAAACCTGATTAACTTTATTTAAAAATGAGAAAACCTTAGTTTTAGAAATCACCAATTTGGTATAAAAAAAAAATCTTTAAAAATTGTTTGGGCTGAACATATAACAGGCGGCCCAATTATTCCCCATTTACAAATATAATTATTTTTATTAATTCATAGTTTGATCATAAATTCATTTTAAATATGTACGATCAAATACAATAAATCAGTAATTTTGCTTAACAAATATATTGTGTTACTCAACTAAAAATTACAGTTGATTTGACAGAATTCAACTGAAAAATTTTAATGTAATATAGATCTCGAGATCAGTGAGCCTTAAAACCTAGTACGTTTACTTCTTGGGAAACTCTCCTTATTTTTAGAGAAATTGACAGCCCATTCGACAGCTATTAACTCTTAAAGCTTTAATTTGACGTAAAATTCGTGATCAGCATGTTTAAAAACCGTATCAGTAACGTTTTTAAAAAGAGTCTCTAGATTCTCTGATTTTAATAAAAATCGGCAGTCCGTTTGACAGCTGTCGACTCTCAAACTTTTAATTTGATATAAAATTCGTGACTAGCATGCCTAAAAACCTCATAAGTGGTATTTTCAAAAATATTTTCTTAGTTTTAGAGAAATTAGCAGTTTATTTGACGGCTGTCAACTGTCAAACCAAAAATTGTATGGCATATTCAGATTTAGCATAACAAAAATACTACGATGATGTATTTTTAGTTATAATCGTAACAGCCTTCTAATTTTTCGCGTAAAACATAGCTTCTCCGACCACTGCTGCGACGTTCAGATGAAGTCTCTTCGATAAGCAGAACCCGAGATATAAGGATTTGAAGAAGTATATGATTAGTCATAATCACGAAAAAATTTAAACTTTGACAGATCACATCTCCGAAGAAAAGAAAAAAAATCTCCTCGAACACGTGTTAGCTTATTTCATGTATAGAACCCACAAAAAAAAATTTTAGCGAATCGAAGACATGACAATTGTTTTTTACGAAATCCGCCCGACTTAAAATATAATGGCTCACATATGTTAGTGTTGGGTTGAACCGGGCTTGAACCCAGATCCTGGTAGCGTGCACTGCCAACCACTACACCACAGCGGCCGCACGTTAGAGATTGGCGTGGTCAAAAAATGTCTTTTTGGCTTTATGCAATGTTAGCATAAAATAATTTTTAAAAAGGTGGCAACCCTACAAAAAAAAAAAGTTGTTGTACATACGAAAGCCATGCCCTTTCATATTTTTTCCTCGTCCTTCCATTGATATTTTGGGTTTACTTTTTCTGTCTTTTGCATTTGCGTTTTGCTTCTATCTTCAGTTTAGCGCGAGATTTCATTGAGTTAGCGTCGCGAATTTTCTGCAGTGAATTTCAAGTGAAAAATAACTACACTTATATTTGTTTAATTTAATCGAAAATTTAACAGTGAGTGCGTAAAAGTGTATATTTTCTTTATGTATACTCAGTGATTGTGAAAAAGTAAACGATCTTATATCAGAAGTGAAAATATAATAGCTGCCTCAAGGCAGCCTTGCCGGTTTAAATCAAAACTAGCATTCTCGTCACTGCTTTACTTCGTCATCGTTATCTGTTTCTGTGTATATATGTATATACTAGCAAATACCCGGCGTGCTTCGCGACGCCTCATGAGTAATTTTGCATCAGAGCTAAGGGGAAACCGTATTGAAACTCAAATGGGAAAGCCTCTCAGGGGAAGAATTTTGCCTTTATTAGTATCCATAATTCATCTAACCGGCTATTGTAACCCTAGTACATATGTATGTACATATAATAGGGGTATTCTCCAAATCTTGCAAAGCCATTGCACGTAGCACGGATTGCATGGATTGCATAACTTGCAAACACACAACAACAAAATACATGGGAAACGACATTTCCTATCGCTGCAAAATATGCAACGTCGAAACCCATGTATATATTTTGCAAAATAGCATAGCAAGATATATGCGACCCTGTGCTAGTTGTTTTGTTGTTGGAATTGCTACATATTTCTCTCATTCCTCTCATCTCGCTCACTTCATTTTTTTCTGCTGTCTCTTGTTATTGTATTTGATACATAATTTCGCTGCTTGCTACCCATGCATTCTACCACTTTGCAATGGGGTGCTCTCGTACTCTTCGAAATTTGGGATAGTATTTTTGCATTTCGTGCAATACGTGCATCGTGCAATACTTCGAGAATACCCCTATTGTGTTGTAGTCGATTGGTAACAATAATAAAAGTTAAGACCAATCTTCACAAATCAGTGCCGTATCAGTTCAGTATCATTGCCAATCATCATCGATCAGTGATACCAATTTACACACATCCGTAGTATGTCGCCCGGTACTTTCAGTAAAATGAAGTTCATTGAAACCAAGATGACTTATTTTACTAATGATCAATTGGCAATTATTGCCAAATTATATAATTCTGGATAACTCCGTACCCACTCGATTAATTTTCCCTCCATATCAAACAAAAGTTGCAATAGAATACCGTCAGCTCGTCAGTGAAATACACAAACAAATCTTTGCCGAATTAACTTCGCTCTAAAAAATTTTTGTTTAAATTTAAGCGTATTAAAAAAGGTAACCAGTTTCCTCTCTTAATGTATGCAAATTTGCGCACCATGTTAATCAACTTAAATACTGCTCTTTAACTTTTACTTACCATATGTGTGGCGTAGAAAAAATTTGAAATTTGTTTGTTGAATTCTAAACACTTAAGGCCAAATTCTCAGGGCGTAGTTAACTCAGAATCGGTAGTTAACTACCGATTTTTAATAAAGCACTGTGAATTTGGCCCTTTGGGCAGTTAATTTAACCATTTTAAAATATAGTTAAATCATTAGTTAATCTTAACTACAAAAATTTCTATAGAATTTTCTTAGTGTTCACAATTACACAGTTTACACATAAAATGTTAAAAAATTTGTTCTAAAAGTTGTTTGTTTAAATTAACGCATATTAAGAGAGGTTGCCAGTTTCCTCTCCTAATGTGTGCAAATTTAGGCACCGTGTCAATAAAATTAAAAACTGCCTGTTTACTTTTACATACCAAATTTGTCACATAGAGCAAAATTGCCCATCAAATGTACACTCTAAAAAGTGCATGTAAAACTACTACTGAAAAGTGTTTATTTTTCAACCAGAATCTGTTCAAGTATACGCACAAGATGTTCAAGATTTGATTTTGAGCATGAGTTGTTTAAAATATACACATGAAATGTTTAAAATTACAAACATTTTGAAAGTAAAAATATATTTTTTACAAATAATAAATACTAAGTGCCAGGGGCGCACGCAGGAATATATTTTTGGGGGGAAAGGATTTATACTTCTAAATATATATCGTCAAAAAATACTGAAAATTCGCTCTTTAAAATACATTTATGCAAGTTTTATGTACAGTATGAAATAAATAAATAAACTTTTTAAAGTTTCATAAATTGCATTTTATTTACATAAAATTTACAAAGAACTCAGACATTTTCAACCGGCTTCAAAAAAGGGCAGGTTATCAATTCTTCGGAGTATTTTTACTTCTTTTATTTATTCCACCGCATAACTTTGCACCGCGCGAACCGATTCCAATAATTATTTTTTTACCGGAAAGATGGTACCTTAAGGGTCGTCTCGTAATTTGGTTTAGATCCGATCATTAAATCATGAAAAAATTAACGGTTAAAGATGCACTCAACTTTCAAAAGTAATACAAAATTTTACAAAAGAATTTTAATATAAATAAATTAAATAATTTCACGAAATTTTTACACTTTTTTATTAATTTTCGTCGATTTCTGGTTTCTCATTTTTTAATAATTCGAATAACGAAA
>NW_016158406.1:135364-136036 GCF_001687245.7 Rhagoletis zephyria | reverse complement strand
AAATCCGTATGCGTTAATATCATGAAGCAGACATTCGCACAAAACAAATTGAAACACAAAAACTTGATTTTGAATATTTTTTTCGAATTTTTATTGGTAATCAAACAACCGTCGAAGTTAACTACAAATGTTGAATGTGGACGATTGTGTTTTCCAAAAAGCTCTTTTTCATTTAACAAGTTAAATGGGGTCAATTTGAACATAATATAAAAATGATAATGCAAGCAGGAATTTTCACATCCATGAACGAGGCTATATCGAAATTCACTAACAGTTGTACTGAAGACACGGGTAACCCCAATTCAGTACTACACATACGCCAGCAAGATTATTACCGTGATAGCTTTCGAAGAAGTTATCAAGGTAACAACTATAGGNGGGTCCCGCGTTTCATAGTTGGCCGCGTTATAACAATAACAACAGGCAAAATAACATTTTCCAAAGACAAAATAGGAATTTTGGAAATCAATCGAGAGCGACTAATCGCAATAATATCCGCAATGTCCGTTATTGCAACCAACAGGAAAACCAGCAAACTCCAGTTCAACAGTAAATAGTGCAAAGAAAAAAGTTTACCTTACACCTAAATAGTTATGTAACTTCCAGGACAACTCTAAATTATTTATTTTCAACTCTCTTGATAGATACAAGTTAAAAACAATAAGTTAACAA
>NW_016158406.1:127951-130818 GCF_001687245.7 Rhagoletis zephyria | reverse complement strand
AAAGATTTTTTCTGGATTCTTGGACTAAGGATCCCGTGTTCAAAGGCTGGTTGTGTAAACACTTGAGGTTACGAGGCTTGCTGTAATGTTTGCAATTGCACATTAAAAGCCAATTCAGGAAGAGCCGATCTTTTGCAGCAGGCACGCTCGCAAAAGCATCAAAAAAGCTGTGCAGCATAAAACGTCAGAAAAAAGTAGGCGACTTTTTTAAGACTTCATTGAAAATGTAATGAACACAAAAAAGACTAAAATATTAGGTCCATTCAATAACTTTTCCAGTAAGTACTTGCAGCGAGAGCGTAAAAGAAAAATAGAGAGTAAAATTGAGAGCAAGAGAAAGTTTTCTGAAAAAGTTATTGAACGCAGAACTAGTAAAAACTTGCAACTTAAGCCATTTTGACACTTTCTGACGTTTTGGCGCGCAATTTTCTTTTTAATTGGGAATAGTTCCCTTCGTCATAAAAATAAAAAATATACAATAGATTTAAATTTTTCATCCATATTTTTATTTCACTAATTATGTTTCATCAAATCATCCTCTTAAACAGTTTGTTTATATTTGAATTTGGCCTTACTTTTTGACTCCTGCAAATTCCTGCTAGTAAAATTTTTATTTGCAAGAATTTGCAGCTCTCTCGGGTTGTTACGCTCTCGAGTTCGCTCTCTATTGCAAATATTTNTTAAAAATTTGTTGATACTGAATGGACCTATTGCTATGCTCCTCTTAGCAGAACGTAATTTGGAATTTTCGACAACCGAGCCCCTAACCAAATGTCTAAAAGAAAAAAAAAACTAAAAATCATCGCGATTATTTAGCCTCTTTAAACTTGCACATTATTGCCCTTAAATTTAATAGGCTATCAAACTGCATACTCAAAAAAAATTCTAAAAACTCTGAATAAAAAGTTGAAAAGCTAGCTGAAAATTTGCAGATTGTTTATAATTTGCACAATTTTTGTGGACTTATATTTTGTTTGTTTTTGCACAATTTTTGTGGACTTATATTTTGTTTGTTTTTGCACAATTTTTGTGGACTTATATTTTGTTTGTTAATGAGCTTGGCTTTTATGGACAAATAATAAACATAAAATAAACGAAAGAGAAACAGCCAAAATCGATCAAAATGTTGATGACTTAATCAGCTGATCACAAGTGTATGTATAAAATGATTATTATATTAACTCTCTCAAACCAGTTTACAATGAATTTTAAATGTGCTCTGACCAATTGACATTTTAATATATATAACGTATATATTGAGCCCTAACCGCCAAAATAACGTAAGCGACAAAATTTTCTTTTTGATGCAGAAATGCTCTAGGAATATTTCTGCATCAAAAAGAAAACTTTGATAAAAATGTCGCTTACGTTATTTTGGCGATTAAGGCTCGATATGTACCTTTGTTTAATAAGAACAATTTTTTGTACATTCAATTGAAAAAGACGTTTTTGGGTAGGAAAGTACTTTTTCCGGACCAAGAGGGACGTTTTCTCATGCCGAAGACCTGGCAACACTGCCCGCAAGATCTGAAGTAATTCGACAAGTTCATATAAAAAGTAATAGCACTGAACTATTCACCCCTCATTATAAATTAACCGACATTAACATTTTTATAGCCAATGCCATAGTAAATTCACATCAAACTTTTGTTAGAATTATAAATACAACAGATAAAAACGCAATTATTCAGAATTACGATATAAATACTGAAAAACTAAACGACTACATAATAGTTAAAAATACACCTAAAAGCGAAGGTAGTAGTAAAGAAAAATTAGAAAGATAAAATTTGTTTTTGTTATTTTATGGCCTTATAACAATTATATTCAACAATTTTTATTGACCTTGAGGCCGTTATGAAAAGTTATTGTGGAAAAGCAACAATAATTTGAAAAAATGGTAGAAGTGATAGCTATTTCGGAAATCACCACATTTCCTCATCAGACTTCTTTCAGTAGGATTCGAACCGACGATCACCACTGACTCAGCCAGTTGCCTACGCACTGTGCTAAGTTTGTCTTGTTAATTCTTGTTGCTTATTTTCCACTATTTCACTTTGCTAAGCCAACTACAATCAAGCGCAGCTATTCCGCTGCAATTCACTTGATCATGTGGTTGTTGGTTTTGTTGGTTTTTGTTAATATTTCTATTATTAGAATGTTTAACTTTTTAGGTGTGCTCGTCCTTAAGTTATTTGTTTTTCACAATAAATTTTCATTAAAAAACGGCCTCGAGCTCAATAAAAATTGTTATAAGGCCATAAAATAACAAAAACAATATTTTAAACCGATAATATAAAAACCTAAAATTTCCAATCATAGAAAAACAAATCGCTTGTAAACGTAAAAAAAACGGCAATACCGCAAATTTGTGTTATTTCCCAATTGAATGTGAAGTTACACAAATTAGCTTTCTTTCATTTCTCGTTCAGCAATAAGACCAACTTTTATACTTAACAATTTGAGTAATAAAGCAAAATAGTGTACATACATATGTAGGTAGTCACCCAGTTACATTTGACAAAAAGTAGTACATGAACAAGTTAAATGGACGGATTTGTAAGTATACAATTTTGAAAGTGCCCGGCGTACTGGTGGCATTATAACCGTTTAGAAAAAGGAAAAATTATAAAATAACACTAGTTCACTTCTGAAACTGCTTTTTAATGTCCAAGTAATGGGAATTAATGTGTATGGTGTTATTGCATGCATCCCACCCATAGTGGAATTTACCAGGTGCCACTGCTTTATTTGAAAATTTGCCTATAAAATGTGACTATAAGGCAGCCGAATGTCAGAAAATAAAGCGAGAAAGCCGTTTTATTACTTCATCTGTTTATTGCGACATGGTTCCATGCAAACATTTT
>NW_016158406.1:126861-127926 GCF_001687245.7 Rhagoletis zephyria | reverse complement strand
AAGTTATATTTTCCTAACAAAAGTTGTGTTAAAACACGACGGTTGTGAACACCTGTTACGATTATTTATTATATCTCAGCACTTAACCTCACATAACACCGAATAAACATAGGTTGCAGAGTTGTATCGTCATGTGTTATTTTTCTTCACAAAACAATAACAACATTTTTACAACTGTCATGAAATATCATGACTTCACGACAAACACGACAAATACGACACCTTGCGAATTGCCCAAATATGTATATTTCCTCAAACAAAGATTATCGATAGTGGCCAACGGCTATTTGATAGTGCAAGAAAGTAGCACCATTCGATAGTATCGGCAGTACCATCGTTAGTTTTACAGCTTTAGTGCATGTATGCATTTCGTCGTTTTTCTTATATGCATTACTCCGGTTTTGACTCGAAACTGTGCATGTATGCATTACTTCGTTTTTCTCATATGCATTATTTCGTTTTTTTTCTAATATGCATTATAGCGGTTTTCAACCGAAACCTTGCATATATGCATTATTTCGGTTTTTCTCATATGCATTATTTCGGATGCACAGTTTCCATATGCACAATTTGAGGGTGCCTACGGTGTTCAAGAAAGAATTACTGAATTATAGATAAATGAAAAATTATCCGCTATTCGCTATTACTTGAATCATGAATGAAAAATCATTCTTCATTCGAAATTACTTGAATGATGAATACAAATTTATTCTTTATTTAAAATTGTTTAAATTAAGAATACAATTTATTCTTCATCCAAAATTACTTCAATAATGAATAAAAATTTATTCATTATTTGAAATTACTTGAATGATGAATAAAAATTTATTCTTCATTTTAAATTACTTGAATGAAGAATGTTTAAGCCGCCGCTTAAACCTAATTCAGCGGCCGTGCGCGCATCCTTTGGCGGCAGTGGAGTCGAAGCGACTCCGAAAATTATTACCGAGCGCGCACGGCCGCCTAACATCCTCGCAAAAATTATGCGAAAGTTCAGTTCAGCCAAAACCGTCGGACATCAGATTGGAAAATAGGCTACTTTTCTTAACAGTTGCCACCTGTTAA
>NW_016158406.1:91579-126765 GCF_001687245.7 Rhagoletis zephyria | reverse complement strand
GCGCATTAAAAAAACTTAACTAAATTAATACGCGAAAACGACTGAACAGATTTGCATGAAATTTGGCACAGAGATAGCTTATGACCTACGTTGGAAAACAGGCTACTATTTTAAGAGTTGGTGATTAATCAATTTATGCTGGAATTTTCCTGTGCACACAAAACAATTAATCGTAATCGCAGCCAGCGATTAACGATTAAAAAATTTAATCATTAATCGTACAGTTGATTACGACTAATTAATTTTATGCGTCAAACGCGATTAACATTTTAATCGTTAATTTTTAATCTTTAATCAGAATAACATTTTGCCAACACTGTGTGAAATCATATTCATACTCATGGAGAAAAATGGAGGTTTTTGGAAAAGAGGCGTGGCACCTCCCATACTGGCTGAAAGTTTCATATTGCATATCTCGTCAAATGTTTGGGGTAAAGTGCTCAAGCTTGGTATGGAAATACATATTTATGTATGTATGTGAAACTAATACCAAACTCATCAAGAAAAATTTGAGTTATTGGAAAAGGTGGTGTGGAAACTCCCATGCAAATTTATTTTTCTATGCTGCATATCTCTGGAGGCAGAGGACTGGAACTTGGCACCGAGATGTGTATACAAAATTAATGCCATTCTCATGGAGAAAAATTTGCGTTATTCGAAAAGGGGGCATGGTACCTCCCGTACAAATTTACTGTTTTATACTACATATCTCTAGAGGTGTTCATGGTAGAGTACTGGGACTTGGTACTGGGGTATGTAAAATCAATTATAAATTCATGGAAGAAGATTAGGGTTATAAGAAAAAGGTACAAATTGACTTTTTCTTGCCACTTATCCCTGGAAGTGTTTGTGGAAGAATACTGCTACTTGGTATGGAGTTGTGTATACAAAATGTATCAATTGCTCATGGAAAAAATGTGAGTTAATAAAAAAGGAGGCATGTCGCTTCTCATACATACTAAAAATTTCTTAATACATACATATCTCTGGAAGTATTTTAAATTTGTTATGGAGATTTATTTTATAAGTGCCGTACTGACAGAAAAAATGTCATTTAATGGAAAAGGGAGCGCCGGGTTCGGCCTTATAATGTAAAGCTGTCATGATGCATACATACCTCTTGAGGCATTTGCTACAGTATTGAGGAGTTTTAAACGGCCTAAATACCTTAACTCACTTAAAAAATAACGAGCTATAACAAAATGGGCACAGAAATAAAATATAACATCATTAAATTATTTTTCATATTTGTATAAAAACGTGGGGTGAAACCCGCGGGTACAAGCTAGTTTATGATAAATAAGTATGGGAAATAGTTTTCGAATAGGTACGTTCAATGAATTATATACAATCAACAGCTGTTTTCTGCATGTTTCCATACAAAAATACTATATTTTTTTCCAAATACCTAGACAAATTTTTCTGAAGTCAGCATTGATGTTGCTCATATATCGCACACGATCTTCAAAAGTGGCACAACTCAAAATTACACCTTCGTCAGATAATGCGAAAAACTATTACGTAGCACATGCAAATCATATGGGCAAGGGAGACTTAACCTTAGGTTTTTTCAACAAATTATAACAAAAATTTGCTCCAGCTTTGCTTGCAGGTAAATAAAAGCTCTAGGTACATTTTTAGTGCATTATTTCAAAAATGCTAAATTTTGATTTGTGTTACTTTGAAGATCGTCTGCGATATGATTCATGGACTGGTGGGACAAAACTTGACCCATGTATCACATGTCATTCATTGGATAGGAAACCTGAAAATAAAGATAAAATAAAGAAAATTAAAATAAATAGAAATATTTAAAGTCAATACAAAAATTTCGGGGGTGTTCCAACACCCAAATCCCCTTCCCCCTAAATCCACCACTGCTCCAGACCAATGCTATTTCTCTTAATAGTGTTGGTCTTTGGACTTCTCGCACCAGGCTGTGCCTTAGTCCGGTACCATGACATAACCCCAAGTGGCATAGCTCCAATTTAAAAATTTGGAATTATGTCACTCCTTATACAAGGCAGAAAGCCAAATACTTCCGCCGGTCTTTTCCGGCAACACAGAAAGGAGAATTGTACTTAGTACGGGTTATAAACCTTAAGCCCGACCGAAGGCCGCCTTTTTATAAAGAAGTTCTCCGCAAAAATACTTCCGCCG
Organism: Rhagoletis zephyria; assembly: GCF_001687245.7. NCBI lineage: Eukaryota > Metazoa > Arthropoda > Insecta > Diptera > Tephritidae > Rhagoletis > Rhagoletis zephyria. The sequence continues at coordinate 124,605 of NW_016158406.1, read as the reverse complement.
CTCTTTTCCGGCAACACGGAAAGGAGAATTCTTCTTAGTAAGGGTTATAATCCTTAATCTCGGCCGAAGTCTGCCTACGCTGAAAGAAGTTCTGCGCAAAAATACTTCCGCCGGTCTTTTCCGGAAACACAGGAAGGAGACTTCTATTTAATAAGGGTTATAACTCTTAAGAGCGGCCGAAGGCCGCCTACGCAGAAAGAAGTTCTACGAAAAAATACGTCCGCTGCTCTTTTCCGGCAACACAGAAAGGAGAATTCTACTTAGTAAGGGTTATAGTCCCTAAGCGCGGTCGAAGGCCGCCAACGCAGAAAGAAGTTGTGCGCAAAAATACTTCCACCCCTCTTTTCCGGCAACGCGGGAAGGAGAATTCTACAAATTCTTTTGGTTTGCAAAATTAGATGAGGGGTTTGGAATTTTGTCGCCTTTTCATTTGTAAAAATGTCACTCCCTATATAGGACATAGCCCTAAGTAAAAAAATTGGGAGGGTCATAATTCCAAATTTTGAAATTGGAGTTATTCCGCTTAGGCCTATGTCACGGCACCCCTTAGTCCTAGTGCTGGTGAATGCGGGTACACCTGCTGTGTGCCTACGTTTATAGCTGTGTGTAAGTTAGCCCGTTGGTGCCGTGGCTTTAGTTGTTGCGAACTTGGCAGCCAGGCCGATCCTCGGTACAGGTAATATGACACATTGATCCGGCCCTTCAAATAAAAGGGAGGGAAAGCTGGATGGGATTTAGGTCTGCAGTTAAAACATAGGTGTTGGGATTAGTGAGGGGTCGCATGTTGAATTAGCCGCCAGGGAATTACCAGGTGTCACCACGGGTAGGCCCGTTGTACAAGGGTCGACGTTTGGGATGTCGCTTGTGTGCAAATCGATAACCGCCAATCAAAGACACCTAACATGTGATTAGTTTAATTAGTTCAAAAAAATGCCTCTAAGATTGGTGTTCACTGCAACCAGAAACTGATCATACCGAATCACGAAAAAAACGAACATTAGCAAACATTTTTTACTTGCATGGCCAAATTTTTAATTTTTTTCATGAAAAGTTTAAAACTCAACCAATTTTCAACCGTTATTAAACGAGCGAACTAAGTTACAGGGGGCTTTTACGTGCGCAAAGGTACGCATAACCGGGGTTTTAACCATAAGTCAAGATTTTGGTAGTGCTTGGAAAACTTATTATTTCAATTATTCTTTTATTCGTAAACTAACATCCCTTCCCAGGTATTTCTACTTCACTTTTTTATCACTAACTGCCGAATTCACAGCGCTTAGTTAATTAAACAAGAGTTTAACTATGAATTTATATTCAGAGTCACATATACCTAGTTTATACCTACACATAGAGCGCTGTGGCTCAGTTCGCTGTGATTCAAAACAGATGCATAAAAAAATTTCAATACGCGTTGAAATTGAAAAGTGTATTGACTCGAATTTGTTTTCCAATCGGTTTTTTATTTCTCACATCGGTTGAATACGGTTATACGGGCTGAACGAATAATTCATTTAACGCGAAATCAAAATTGGCTATTTATTCTTTATACAGCCCGTTTTTAATTGTATTTATTATTATAATAAATTTGTATTACTGTTCGCTTCCGTTTTGGTCCACCGCGCAAATTTATTATTAAATAAATGTCGAATAAAACTAACGGAGTTTGTTTACTTTTCAATACGGTTTTATCGAGAGCGCTATAAAGACTGAGGAATAAACGTTAGAAAGAAATATGTGTTCAATCAAATCTATTTTTTATTCATATGGCCTGAAAATATTCAAATTTTAAAAATCAGCTGCGTAACAAGGTGAAATATTCAAAAATCAATAAATAAAAAATATAACATTGTATGCGTAATCGAATTCATAATTATGCTCCCAATTTCCACATAAGGCCTGTGTTTTTCATCGTGCATACAATGAAGCAAGGACAGCATTAAGCAAGTTAAATCTTGTTGTGAATGACTTAAACGAGGTTCCAGAAACAAGAAGTAATATTTCTACCCTAAAACATGTGATAAACTTTTTTTCGCGAATCAACGACACGCAAGAATTATGCTCCTAATATATCACGTTTATGTGAAACAATATGATCGGAAAATTATAAATTTTCAGAAAGTTTCCCTGAAGTTGTGGAAGCTTTAGAAAAGTTGCCAATTCAGGGAAACTTTTCAACAAGAAAGACTGCGTATCAATTGTGTGCTGCTATAACATTGCTTTAATGACACTTGCTAAATATTCAACGTTGCTGGAACCTACAGCAAACATTTTGCAAATTAAGACAATAACTAGACCTCATCGCCATTGATCAGCATATTGAAAATATTTTGGAGGTGGTTAAGAATGATCAAAAGAATGCAGAAGGAGTTACTACGGAGTTAATTAAAAAATCTCGGATGATTACAGCCGATCTAGGAGTTGAAATTTCTCTACCACGTTTGGCAGGTAAACAAAAAAAAAAAAAACAAGTAACCCCCATCGGTCAATGAAAATGAGTACCGGCGACGGTCTATAATAAAGCCGTATCTGGACGTAACGAAAAAATATTTAATTTTAAGATTTCACTGCGGCAACTGTTCAGCTGTACATTTACCGCTTAAATATTCCAGTGAAAAGGTACAAAAGTTTAACTAAATTAATACGCGAAACGAATGAACGGATTTGAATGACATTTAGCACACGGATAGCTTATGACCTAGGTTGGAAAATAGGCTACTTTTTTTTAAGAGTTGCCATCTATTAGAATGTTTAATTAGATTAATACGCGGAAATGAGTGAACTGATTTGCATGGAAGTTTTCACACAGATAGTTTATGAGCTAGGTTGGAAAATGGAACACTTTTTTTAATAAAATTAATACGCGAAAACGTCTGAACAGATTTGCATGAAATTTTGCAAGCAGACAGCTTATGACCTACAGTGGAAAATAGGCTAATTTTTTTGGAAGAGTTGGCACCTGTTAAAAAAACTTAACTAAATTAATACGCGAAAACGACTGAACAGATTTGCATGAAATTTTGCAAGCAGACAGCTTATGACCTACAGTGGAAAATAGGCTAATTTTTTTGGAAGAGTTGGCACCTGTTAAAAAAACTTAACTAAATTAATACGCGAAAACGACTGAACAGATTTGCATGAAATTTGGCACAGAGATAGCTTATGACCTACGTTGGAAAACAGGCTACTATTTTAAGAGTTGGTGATTAATCAATTTATGCTGGAATTTTCCTGTGCACACAAAACAATTAATCGTAATCGCAGCCAGCGATTAACGATTAAAAAATTTAATCATTAATCGTACAGTTGATTACGACTAATTAATTTTATGCGTCAAACGCGATTAACATTTTAATCGTTAATTTTTAATCTTTAATCAGAATAACATTTTGCCAACACTGTGTGAAATCATATTCATACTCACGGAGAAAAATGGAGGTTTTTGGAAAAGAGGCGTGGCACCTCCCATACTGGCTGAAAGTTTCATATTGCATATCTCGTCAAATGTTTGGGGTAAAGTGCTCAAGCTTGGTATGGAAATACATATTTATGTATGTATGTGAAACTAATACCAAACTCATCAAGAAAAATTTGAGTTATTGGAAAAGGTGGTGTGGAAACTCCCATGCAAATTTATTTTTCTATGCTGCATATCTCTGGAGGCAGAGGACTGGAACTTGGCACCGAGATGTGTATACAAAATTAATGCCATTCTCATGGAGAAAAATTTGCGTTATTCGAAAAGGGGGCATGGTACCTCCCGTACAAATTTACTGTTTTATACTACATATCTCTAGAGGTGTTCATGGTAGAGTACTGGGACTTGGTACTGGGGTATGTAAAATCAATTATAAATTCATGGAAGAAGATTAGGGTTATAAGAAAAAGGTACAAATTGACTTTTTCTTGCCACTTATCCCTGGAAGTGTTTGTGGAAGAATACTGCTACTTGGTATGGAGTTGTGTATACAAAATGTATCAATTGCTCATGGAAAAAATGTGAGTTAATAAAAAAGGAGGCATGTCGCTTCTCATACATACTAAAAATTTCTTAATACATACATATCTCTGGAAGTATTTTAAATTTGTTATGGAGATTTATTTTATAAGTGCCGTACTGACAGAAAAAATGTCATTTAATGGAAAAGGGAGCGCCGGGTTCGGCCTTATAATGTAAAGCTGTCATGATGCATACATACCTCTTGAGGCATTTGCTACAGTATTGAGGAGTTTTAAACGGCCTAAATACCTTAACTCACTTAAAAAATAACGAGCTATAACAAAATGGGCACAGAAATAAAATATAACATCATTGAATTATTTTTCATATTTGTATAAAAACGTGGGGTGAAACCCGCGGGTACAAGCTAGTTTATGATAAATAAGTATGGGAAATAGTTTTCGAATAGGTACGTTCAATGAATTATATACAATCAACAGCTGTTTTCTGCATGTTTCCATACAAAAATACTATATTTTTTTCCAAATACCTAGACAAATTTTTCTGAAGTCAGCATTGATGTTGCTCATATATCGCACACGATCTTCAAAAGTGGCACGACTCAAAATTACACCTTCGTCAGATAATGCGAAAAACTATTACGTAGCACATGCAAATCATATGGGCAAGGGAGACTTAACCTTAGGTTTTTTCAACAAATTATAACAAAAATTTGCTCCAGCTTTGCTTGCAGGTAAATAAAAGCTCTAGGTACATTTTTAGTGCATTATTTCAAAAATGCTAAATTTTGATTTGTGTTACTTTTGAAGATCGTCTGCGATATGATTCATGGACTGGTGGGACAAAACTTGACCCATGTATCACATGTCATTCATTGGATAGGAAACCTGAAAATAAAGATAAAATAAAGAAAATTAAAATAAATAGAAATATTTAAAGTCAATACAAAAATTTCGGGGGTGTTCCAACACCCAAATCCCCTTCCCCCTAAATCCACCACTGCTCCAGACCAATGCTATTTCTCTTAATAGTGTTGGTCTTTGGACTTCTCGCACCAGGCTGTGCCNCTATCCACTGCCAATGATATTTCTCTTAATAGTGTTGGTCTTTGGACTTCTCGCACCAGGCTGTGCCTTAGTCCGGTACCATGACATAACCCCAAGTGGCATAGCTCCAATTTAAAAATTTGGAATTATGTCACTCCTTATACAAGGCAGAAAGCCAAATACTTCCGCCGGTCTTTTCCGGCAACACAGAAAGGAGAATTGTACTTAGTACGGGTTATAAACCTTAAGCCCGACCGAAGGCCGCCTTTTTATAAAGAAGTTCTCCGCAAAAATACTTCCGCCGCTCTTTTCCGGCAACACGGAAAGGAGAATTCTTCTTAGTAAGGGTTATAATCCTTAATCTCGGCCGAAGTCTGCCTACGCTGAAAGAAGTTCTGCGCAAAAATACTTCCGCCGGTCTTTTCCGGAAACACAGGAAGGAGACTTCTATTTAATAAGGGTTATAACTCTTAAGAGCGGCCGAAGGCCGCCTACGCAGAAAGAAGTTCTACGAAAAAATACGTCCGCTGCTCTTTTCCGGCAACACAGAAAGGAGAATTCTACTTAGTAAGGGTTATAGTCCCTAAGCGCGGTCGAAGGCCGCCAACGCAGAAAGAAGTTGTGCGCAAAAATACTTCCACCCCTCTTTTCCGGCAACGCGGGAAGGAGAATTCTACAAATTCTTTTGGTTTGCAAAATTAGATGAGGGGTTTGGAATTTTGTCGCCTTTTCATTTGTAAAAATGTCACTCCCTATATAGGACATAGCCCCAAGTAAAAAAATTGGGAGTGTCATAATTCCAAATTTTGAAATTGGAGTTATTCCGCTTAGGCCTATGTCACGGCACCCCTTAGTCCTAGTGCTGGTGAATGCGGGTACACCTGCTGTGTGCCTACGTTTATAGCTGTGTGTAAGTTAGCCCGTTGGTGCCGTGGCTTTAGTTGTTGCGAACTTGGCAGCCAGGCCGATCCTCGGTACAGGTAATATGACACATTGATCCGGCCCTTCAAATAAAAGGGAGGGAAAGCTGGATGGGATTTAGGTCTGCAGTTAAAACATAGGTGTTGGGATTAGTGAGGGGTCGCATGTTGAATTAGCCGCCAGGGAATTACCAGGTGTCACCACGGGTAGGCCCGTTGTACAAGGGTCGACGTTTGGGATGTCGCTTGTGTGCAAATCGATAACCGCCAATCAAAGACACCTAACATGTGATTAGTTTAATTAGTTCAAAAAAATGCCTCTAAGATTGGTGTTCACTGCAACCAGAAACTGATCATACCGAATCACGAAAAAAACGAACATTAGCAAACATTTTTTACTTGCATGGCCAAATTTTTAATTTTTTTCATGAAAAGTTTAAAACTCAACCAATTTTCAACCGTTATTAAACGAGCGAACTAAGTTACAGGGGGCTTTTACGTGCGCAAAGGTACGCATAACCGGGGTTTTAACCATAAGTCAAGATTTTGGTAGTGCTTGGAAAACTTATTATTTCAATTATTCTTTTATTCGTAAACTAACATCCCTTCCCAGGTATTTCTACTTCACTTTTTTATCACTAACTGCCGAATTCACAGCGCTTAGTTAATTAAACAAGAGTTTAACTATGAATTTATATTCATAGTCACATATACCTAGTTTATACCTACACATAGAGCGCTGTGGCTCAGTTCGCTGTGATTCAAAACAGATGCATAAAAAAATTTCAATACGCGTTGAAATTGAAAAGTGTATTGACTCGAATTTGTTTTCCAATCGGTTTTTTATTTCTCACATCGGTTGAATACGGTTATACGGGCTGAACGAATAATTCATTTAACGCGAAATCAAAATTGGCTATTTATTCTTTATACAGCCCGTTTTTAATTGAATTTATTATTATAATAAATTTGTATTACTGTTCGCTTCCGTTTTGGTCCACCGCGCAAATTTATTATTAAATAAATGTCGAATAAAACTAACGGAGTTTGTTTACTTTTCAATACGGTTTTATCGAGAGCGCTATAAAGACTGAGGAATAAACGTTAGAAAGAAATATGTGTTCAATCAAATCTATTTTTTATTCATATGGCCTGAAAATATTCAAATTTTAAAAATCAGCTGCGTAACAAGGTGAAATATTCAAAAATCAATAAATAAAAAATATAACATTGTATGCGTAATCGAATTCATAATTATGCTCCCAATTTCCACATAAGGCCTGTGTTTTTCATCGTGCATACAATGAAGCAAGGACAGCATTAAGCAAGTTAAATCTTGTTGTGAATGACTTAAACGAGGTTCCAGAAACAAGAAGTAATATTTCTACCCTAAAACATGTGATAAACTTTTTTTCGCGAATCAACGACACGCAAGAATTATGCTCCTAATATATCACGTTTATGTGAAACAATATGATCGGAAAATTATAAATTTTCAGAAAGTTTTCCTGAAGTTGTGGAAGCTTTAGAAAAGTTGCCAATTCAGGGAAACTTTTCAACAAGAAAGACTGCGTATCAATTGTGTGCTGCTATAACATTGCTTTAATGACACTTGCTAAATATTCAACGTTGCTGGAACCTACAGCAAACATTTTGCAAATTAAGACAATAACTAGACCTCATCGCCATTGATCAGCATATTGAAAATATTTTGGAGGTGGTTAAGAATGATCAAAAGAATGCAGAAGGAGTTACTACGGAGTTAATTAAAAAATCTCGGATGATTACAGCCGATCTAGGAGTTGAAATTTCTCTACCACGTTTGGCAGGTAAACAAAAAAAAAAAAAACACAAGTAACCCCCATCGGTCAATGAAAATGAGTACCGGCGACGGTCTATAATAAAGCCGTATCTGGACGTAACGAAAAAATATTTAATTTTAAGATTTCACTGCGGCAACTGTTCAGCTGTACATTTACCGCTTAAATATTCCAGTGAAAAGGTACGAAAGGACACGAAGTATTTTTAACAGATCGATCAGCTAGATATGGGCAGTGAAGTCATCCTCTGGTATAATTTTTTGAAGAAGGAGAAAAAGAACTTGTCCGCGAAGATATGAAAGATGTTGAAGTTGTAGATATATTAAAAGAATAAAACGAATTTCTACCAGTGATAAATAAGTGTATTTCCATTTTAAGCGCTTTTCCATGCACAACAGCGACTGTGGAGCGATCGATTAGTACACTTCGTAAAAACCTGGCTCAGAAGCACAACAAAGTAGCAAATAATCGAAAAATTTGCTGAAAATCCGAGATGTTTGTTATTAGCGTGAAAATGATTAAACAAAAACTGTATCAAAAAATTAACACGTATATTTCGTTTTGCCTTTACATCAGATCGTGGCTACGCCCTTGGTCGCTATTATCTGTTTATTTTCTTTGAGGAAAGCTAACTATATTTCTATGGCGATGACCGCGAAATAGTCAAGGGTGGTTGATGTCAACTAACTTGTAACTAACTACTTTGGGCCATAAAAAATCGATAAGAGAAACAAAAACATTTTTTTTATTTTATTTTATATTCAACAATTTATATTGAGCTCGAGGCCATTCTTTAAATGAAAATTTATTGTGGAAAAGCAACAATAATTTGAAAAAATGGTAGAAGTGATAGCTATTTCGGAAATCACCACATTTCCTCATCAGACTTCTTTCAGTAGGATTCGAACCGACGATCCCACTGACTCAGCCAGTTGCCTATGCACCGTGCTAAGTACGCCTTGTAAATTATCGTTTGCTTTTTTCCACTATTTTCATTTTTGTTATGCCAACACAATCAATTGGGCAATTCACAAGGTGTCGTATTTGTCGTGTTTGTCGTGAAGTCATGATATTTCATAACAGTTGTAAAAATGTTGTTATTGTTTTGTGAGGAAAAATAACACATGACGATACAACTCTGCAACCTATGTTTATTCGGTGTTATGTGAGGTTAAGTGCTGAGATATAATAAATAATCGTAACAGGTGTTCACAACCGTCGTGTTTTAACACAACTTTTGTTAGGAAAATATAACTTCACAACACCTTGTGAATTGCCCAAGTATTTTATTTTATTACATTTCATATTTGCTTACATATTCTGCTGTAGGTGGTCCCATATTCGAACTCCGTCAGACATAACTTAAAAATGATAACATTTCTATCTTCCTTTTATTTGTCCTCAATTCGAAAAATATTTGTGAAGTGCAGAAAGAAAGTGTTTTCAAAGTAAAATTTGTATGAGGATATTTAAATAGAAACTTGTTTAAAGAAAACATTCTCCCGATTACATCTGCATTACTTTTCAACTAGTTTCAAGTTAGCTTTTTGTAGTAAATACAAGTTGGTTATTTTTTATCAATCGATAATTTTTTTATGCAGGGCAGGCAGAACTGAATATCTACAATACTTACATTAAGTGTATTAATAATAATAGTGGAGCTCGCGCTTCTGTGAATTCGTTTCATGTTGCATCAGGGATGCCAACTCTATTAAGGCTGATTCCCCCAAATTCCTGAAAAAATTACCTTATTATGAATGGTATTCCCCAAAAGGGCAGTTCATTCTCATTTTTATTATAAAAACAAAAAATATCATTAATTATAATGAGACAGTAAGGCCAGTATTTTTTTTTAAATATGCATATAAAACTAATACTTCTGACTATATTTCGTAACGCATATATATCTTATATGAATGTTTATCGGGCATAGGATTATTCATCAGAATCACATATTTCTTGATGAAGTTTTTGTAATTTTCTTTTAGTTGCCCTTAAATCAAGAGAGGTTTTATTTTTGAATAGTTGTTTTGTAAGTTTGCCTCCAAAGTTGCAATTTCTTTAATATCCACATGGTTGCATGAGAGATTGTTATTACAAATTGTAATTTTATTCTCAATAGGAATATTGTAATAAAAATCGTTTGTATATTGAATTCCCACAAAATTTAAAGCTTTTTCCCGAAAAATTCAAGTTCCACCAAAGTCGGGGAATTCTCCCGCGGTTGGCATCACTGTCTTGGGTAAGTGTAACTGGAAGAGCGTGTGATTCTTGTTGCAAGTGTATTTATTGTACCACTAGCAACAAAAAATTACACGCCAATTCAGTTAAGCTTACGAATACGCAGAAGCGCGAATTCCACTAAAATGAGATTGGCGTTTACACAATATGGTAGTGTTTTGTCGAGCTTCCTCTCCGATTTGCAGCGTGCGCCTTAATATTATTGCACAAAGGGGAGGGACCCAAAGTTTCACGCCGAATCCGAACGGCGATTGTATATAAAGCTTATATTTAAATCAATGAGATTATTTTTGAAAACATTTTATTTTATTTTATTAGCTTAAAGACACAAAACGGCATTGAGGTGACTAGTGTTGGCAAATTAAAAGATGACAAAACGTTTGTAGTAAGCGGTTCATATTCTTTTACTGGAGCAGATGGTAAACGTTACAAAACCCGGTATACTGCTGACGAATTGGGTTATCACCCTATTACGGAACTGGATTTGGACATCCCTGAGTAAGTGCTTCTTTATATATTAAATTATAATGTAAGACATTTATGTTTTTACTAGCCTATAGCCGCGGGTTTCATCTAGTTCATCAAATTTCATTTTTTTTTACACAAACATACAAAATAATTTAAAAATTTTTTATTATCTTGCTGCTCTCATTTTAATATCGCTGAAATGAGAAAAAATTTAACGAAAATTGGTTAATAGTACTAAATTCAAACTTGAAAAAGAATCAAAGTGATTTTTGTTTAATATTAGCAAATTACTGATACATATTTTCTTTTGAAAACGCTCTTATTCTGTACTTCATGGATGCTTTTTCATATTTCGGAAACACAAAATAAATATTTATATATGTAGTCATTTCAAACATGTTACCTTTGACGGCATTGGAACTAGGACCTTCTGAAACTTAGCAAATAACAGCAAGCATCTCTGCACACTCAGCTGTAAATTTGTCCTCGATTGTTCAACGTGAATCAATTTTCTTTGTCGTTTGATTTTGTTCTTCACTTCACATACCGCTAGCTTAGAGTGAAAAGTTGTTAAGTTCAATTTTAAAAATTTTACAGGAGAGGAAAGAAACTTCTTAAAGGCATTTTTCCCAAGTATTTCGCAAAACTTTGAATACAATATTTTGTCTGTTCAAAGAAAAGCAAAGGTCCATACGAATAAGAGATTTCGTACTATTTTGGCCTTATCCGATTTTCAGTGCTTCTTTGGACTTAGCAAATTTTCCTTTCATTAAATATATGTAAACGAGAATAAATAAAACAAGTACCTTTATCCTTTCCGAGATACTGCATTTTTAATTTCTCTAGCGTCCTGTATCAAAATATGAGTTTTCATAAAAAGTAGACTTAGCAAATTTTCACTCTAAGCTAGCCATATGCCTTTTCGTAACTAAGAAAACCCAAAACATGTAAAGAAGTATAAGTTCGGGCGAACCCGAATTTCATATACCCGGCGCAGGTATCAAATATCGTTTTTTCAACTTTCTCTAAACTACCTTGCATGATCAGCGGGGGCATTTTCCCTATTTCAAGCGTTTTCGATAATATTCTGAGTTAGACTTAATTAAAATGTAATTTAACTAAGTTTGGTAGAAATCGATAAAGCGGTTACCGAGGTACACCTTTTTAGTCATCTATACCTACGGTGACCAGATTTCTGTGGACAAAAATCGGGACATCGAATCCGAAAATTAATTTTTTTAGAATAGAAAGACATGACATCTCTTATTCAGTTTTATTTAAGACAAAACAAAGAAAAAAAAACTTTAAAAATGTTCGCAAAAATGTATACACACAATATATACGGTGGCGAGAATGTAAATAGGGAAAACACATTTTAGTAAGTTTTGGCTACTTTTCTTTGCTATAAAAATGTTTAATTATTTTATATGAAAACATTACTTACTATCTAAAAGAACCCCTTTTAAACCGAATTTCAAACTTTGTAAAACATTTAAAAAATTTCGAAGAATTATAACAAATTTTTAAACTTTTTAATCAGATTTTTGGATTTTTTTTTGAGCATGCAGGTTTGTAGCACAAAGTGCAAGCTCGAATTTTGCTAATTTTTGTACAAAGTTTGATTTACATGGTTTTTATTATAAGCTACATTCTCTTAAAAAATAATAAACATTACATAATCGAAAGGGGAATAGCCAAAGAATGCTAAAGTACCTTTTCCCTATTTACATGCATGTATGTATTTTCGCCACTTTATCTACAGCTTATAATTTTCATATCCATGAATTTTTTGAGGGAATTAGTATTATTTTTATAATAATAATAATAGATCGGCGCTTAAACATATTGGTGAAGAAAAGATGCGCTTTTCTTTCCTTTTTGGAAGTTGAATTCAATTTATTTATTTCTTAATTCACTTTTGTTTCTTACTTTACTAATTGAAGTTTTTGTTTCTTTATTTGCGCTTAAGTTAGTTTATATTCACAAGTAAAATCATAGGCCCGTAGTCATAGTCAAAATAAAGTCGACTTTAAAGTTAGTTGCAGCTTTTTTGACAGATATCCCATTGAAAATTATGTCAAAAAGCTGCAACTAACTTTAAAGTCGACTTTATTTTGACTATGACTACGGGCCATATTTTTTAAGTAGGGGACTGTAATTAATTAGAGATAGCGGATTGTACATAGGTATGTAATTTGGTGCGTATACGTGTTCCGAACAGCGATGACGACGATGTTTGCACGTTGGTGGGTGCTAATGCTCTGCCTGTTGCTTTGCATGACAATTCGATTGGAGTTGATCCAATGCTGTGTGAATGCAAGGGGAGCTTTTTCGAAGATCCTGCATGTTGTTTTTGCTATTGCGGTCACCGCAATAGCAAATGTAGTAGGTAATGTAATGCGATCAAGCATACAAATTTGCAACCCTACAAAATTACCTAATATGAATCCGCCCTATTACAAATATAAATTTACGATATTGAAAATGCAACGCTGTTGTATTGAACAATAGCAGCTAGGTTTAAGACTGAAAATGAAAAATAAATTGGTGTCACTCTGGCGCGCGATTCTATACCCGAAGGTTCTAAAAAAATATAAAGTTTCATTTTAATTGGTCGAGTGTGGGCCGGGTGCAGTAAGTCGGCTCCCGGGACTTAGGGAAAGGTCTGCTGCATATTCCCGCAGCACTTAATGGAAAGTACCAGCGGCACCGTAGGCTGGCAACGCGGGAGCACCACTACCGTGAAGGTAGCAAGGGCGGAGCGCCAAGGCTCCGCGCATCGAACCGACAGCACCACTATCTTGAAGGTAGCAGCGGCGGAGCGCTAGGGCTCCCAAGCGCGTAACACAACATGCGACCGTGGCTTCGGCCGGTACAACGACGGCATCCGGGCGAGCCCAAGGCCCAAAGCCAACAAAAATTTAAAAACAGAATTACTACATAAAAAAAAAAAATAACTAAATGAGTAAAAACTAAAGTAAAAATATGAATTCTTTTGTACAAAAAAAACATTAATTAATTTAATTTCAAACAAAAAAAAGACCTATACAATTTCTGGTGGCGGTAATACAAAAAAAAACTTTAGAAAATCTCAAAAAAAAAAATCAAAAATTACAAAAAAATTGCTTTAAAAACTACATAAAAACGTCTGTTTAAAACAAAAAAAAAAACAACAATACGAAAGAACAAAATTCAAACTGAACTGAGTAAATATACAAATTAGTGAGAAAAAACTGAAAGCAAAACTTACAAAAAAAAAGTTTTGTGCTATATCAAAACGGAAAAAAATGAACTATTAAATAACAAATTCTCTATTAAAAAAAAAAAAATTATATAGAAGCTTTTCAAGGGAAAAAAAGCGGTGGTACCAAATTTTAACAACAAAAAAAACTATACTTTGCAATCAAAAGGCAGTGACGTGCAGTGACGTGGAAAAAAAAACTTTCAAAATACAAAAAACGGTAGTACCAAATTTCAAAAAAAAAACTTAATAAAACGTGCAAAAGAAAATGTGTTCCAAAAAATGTGCGCAAAAAGTAATTAGAACTGAGCTAAAAATAAGTGTCGGTGCTGTACTTGATACCAATGGCTATTTACCCGTTGCATAACGGCATCTATACCAGCTCGAAGCTGTACCAAAGCACGCCATACAACAGACATAACGGCGTTACAACCACGCCATCTAAAAGTGCCGCTAATTGTGGCGCGACACAAGTTTTCAGCAGCAGCAGCAGCGTCTTCGAGCATCAGCAGCAGCGTCTTCTAACATCAGCAGCGGCGTCTTCTAACATCAGCGCCAAGATCGGGTACAGCACAACAGCAACAATAAACGGCAGAATAACGCACAGAAGTTCAGCGAGTACATAAGAGTAAGACTACTGCGAAACACATACATACATTTAATACATATGTATGTTTCAAATTTTTGTACATTATGCATTTATCTCTTATTCCTTTGTGAAATTTCTTCTAATATACATGCATATTTATAAGCAAACATATGTACAAGCATAAGTAATGCGATGCTTTTAGGGCTAATTTCAAGTTTTATACCCTTGTACGTAAGTATACTTTGAATACCTTTTGAAATTTCATGCAGTTACTGATTTAAAATCTTTTTCGGAGTTTTACAACAATTTAAATACTTTTTGATACGTTTTCGTACAAATTTAAAAACTTTTGATCCGTTGCGGAATTTTACTACAATTTAAATACTTTTTCGAAAATTTTGCGTGTCATTTTATGCATACATACATACAAGTGAGTGACTCAGTACGTGACTCACTTTTGACTCTGAGTAATTGACTAATTTTGATTTAATACATACATATGTACATATGTGACTTTTTGATATTCAACCATATATCGATGGCTGAGTGGAAGATCGACCTATCTCGGCAGCCAGTTCGAAAACATTCTATCTCAAAAAACTTTTCAAGAACGCCCTATTTCAGAAATCGTTTCAAAAACGCCCTATCTCAGCTGCCGATTCAAACACGCCCTATATCAGCATATTTTCAATACATTTTGAAGTGAGTTAGGGCGTTTTTGAACCGAAGTTTGAGATAGGGTGTTTTTCAATTAAATTCTGAAATAGGGCGTTCTTGAAAAGTTTTTTGAGATAGAGCGTTTTCGAACTGGCTGCCGAGATAGGTCGATCTTCCACTCAGCCATCGATATACTTTTATTCGTTTATAACTACATTTTTATACTTTTTTCAACTACATGTTGATACTTTTCTTCATATATTTTGAAACTTTTTTATGTACAATTTGATGTTTTATTTAACAATTTTGATACTTTTGGAAAAAAAAACGTTTATATTAAAACAGAAATAACAAAACAATATAAGCTCTTTTGAATTGCACGAAAAGAATAAGGAAACAATATCCCTACTCCTTTTGCATGTGAAATCCCACTTCATTGCATGAAATTTTCAGTGGATTATGGACTCTTTGGACAGAACATAATAAGTATTTCGCAAACTTCCTTTTTTCAGATTTGGGTGAACAGCAGCTAGCTGAAGTAATTTTTCTTGTATTTTACTAAACTTAACGTGTTATGACCAAATTTGACGAAGAATTTAAAGAAAATTATACAAAGTTTTTAAAAATTACGAAGCGAATTTTGCGAAATCGTCCGCTTTCGACAAATGTAACAAAACTTAACGAGTATAGAGATTCGCTTATCAGTTCTTACAATAACATTTTATTACATGTCAAGGGTCATAGCGAAACGTGTGAGTTTGTCGAAGTACGAGTAAAGTTAACACGTTGCAAGGATCTTTTAAGGAAGTGTTTTATTAAATTGAATTGTCGGATTAAAATTCCACTAGAGCCTCTAGAGCTCATTTGCAAAACAGATTTAGTTGACTCTGATACCGAAGAAGAGTACTCCGACGCAAAATCACAAGCTTCAGTAAGTCTTTTATAAGCCTTTGTGCTTCGATTATGAGGGTATTTTATAGTGGGGATCCGTTAGCGCTCGAATCGTTTTTAGATAAAATTTGTTTGATTGAGGACTTAGCTGAAGAAAATTTGACCAGTACATTAATTGTATTTTTGAAATCAAAATTAGAGGGCAAAGCCCGCGAAGCCATACCAACACAAATAAATTCCGTTAGTGACATTAAATCTGCTCTACGCAATAGAATTAAACCTGACAACTCGAAAGTTGTGGCAGGGAAGATAGCCGCGTTACACGTTAACAACAACAATTATTCAGAATTTGCCAAACGCTTTGAAGAATTATCCGATTCGCTTGAGCGTTCGTTAATTATAGAAGGAATAACTCAAGAAAAGGCTCACGAAATGGGGATTGAGCAAACGGTTAACGTGTGTCGGTTAAACGCCAGGCCAGACTTAGTAAAACCGATTTTAGCTTCAACAAAATTTTCAGATTCCAAACACGTAGTTGCAAAGCTAATTGTAGAGCAGAATAATGAGGTGAAGGAGCGTCAGGTTCTTTCTTTCCGATCGCTTGGTAATAACACGTTTAGAAATTCACGTGGTGGCTAACCCAACTCGCAATTTTACTGGTTATAGAAATAACAGGTCATTTTCTTCTAATAATAATAATAACTTCAATAGTTATAGCAATCAACGATATCGATCCGCTAACGGAAACCGCTATCATAATATTAGCAACACCAATAGGAACAATAATGCACGATCTGCAAACGGTAGGAGTAGGAATGCAAATGTCCGTGCTTTAAATGCTCATGGAGCGAACACTGGGGGAGCAGGAGTTAGACAACTAAACGATTTTCCTGTAACAAAAGGCATTTACTGCTTAAACCTATTCAGATTTCATTCAATTAAAAATTTCCGGGGTCTAATAAATAATGTACATTTTTGGTTGACACGCAAGCCGACATTTCTTTAATTAAAATTTCAAGTTTNTGCTCATGGAGCGAACACTGGGGGAGCAGGAGTTAGACAACTAAACGATTTTCCTGTAACAAAAGGCATTTACTGCTTAAACCTATTCAGATTTCATTCAATTAAAAATTTCCGGGGTCTAATAAATAATGTACATTTTTGGTTGACACGCAAGCCGACATTTCTTTAATTAAAATTTCAAGTTTTCACAAATATTTTCCAATTGATACGAATGATACTATCCGCATCACGGGCGTCACTCAAACACTGTTTCAACTCTGGGTAAAATTACGAAAAATTTTACTTTTTCTAACTTTTTTATAGAACATACGTTACATGTGGTTAATGACGAGTTTAATATCCCTGCAGACGGTATATTGGGTAAAGACTTTTTAAAATTCAATAAATGCGTTATCAGCTATGCAAGCAATTGTATTTCCTTCTGGGTAGGTAACAAAAAAGTCGCGATTCCAATTCTTCACGGAACTGAAAGCGACAACTGCATAATTCCACCCAGATGCGAAGTTTTCAGACTTTTCAATTTAGGAAGTTCACCGGAGCCTCTGTTTGTAGAATCACAAGAGGTTGATAACGGTGTATTCACAGCACGATGCATAGTTAGTACAAGCAACCCAATCGTCAAAGTCATAAATACCACAAATCACATAAAATACGTAAAGAACTGTAACATTCGGACTGAAAAACTCTCTAATTTTAATGTATATTCCGTTAACAAGACGATAAACGATGACAACCAGACAAAAGAGCTAATTAACGTTTTGAAAAAACAAATTCCTAAGTACGCTGAAAGCAAATTACTTAACTTGTGCATAGATTACGCAGAAATATTTGCACTTCCCGACGACAAAATGACGTTAAATAACTTTTACGAACAACAACTAAGATTGACAGACAATAACCCAGTTTACATTAAAAATTACCGATTACCATATTCCCAGCGTGAAGAAATAAATCGCCAAGTTAACAAGTTATTAGAAAACGAATTAATCGAAGAAAGCTATTCGAATAGTCCTCTAATTGTTGTTCCAAAAAAAGATATTAGGCTAAAAAGCGTACCGAATGTGTGTAGACTTCCGCCCTGTTAACAAGAAATTGATTGCCGATAAGTTCCCTCTTGCGCGAGTAGACGACATTTTAGACAGCCTTGGTCGAGCGAAGTATTTTTCAACCTTAGACCTTTTTTCAGGGTTTCATCAAACCCCTTTACATATTGATTCACGTGACGTAACATCTTTCAGTACGGTTCGAGGAGCATTTAGATGGAAAGTATTACCGTTTGGGATAAATGTAGCACCAAACTCATTTTCGCGCATGATGACAATTGCTTTTCCGGTATTCCGCCCAATGTGGCATTTCTTTACGTTGACGATATAATCGTTATTGGGTGTAGTGAAACACATCACATTAAAAATTTAGCAAAAGTATTTGACACTTGTCGAACCTTCAACCTAAAACTCAACCCGAACAAATGCAATTTTCTTCGGCCGGAAGTTACATTCCTAGGCCATAAATGTTCAGCCAAAGGTTTGTTGCCAGACGACACCAAAATAAACGCTGTTAAAAAATACACAAAACCAACTGACAAGGATGCGGTTCGACGTTTCGTCGCGTTTGCTAATTATTACAGGCGGTTTATACCAAATTTTGCGTCGCTGGCAGCGCCTTTAAATCGATTAGGCAGAAAAAAGGTTGAATTTATTTGGAACAGTGCATGCGCCAAAGCTTTTGAGTCTTTAAAATAAGCGTTAATTTCCCCAAAATTGCTACAGTACCCAGACTTCACAAAACAATTTATTATTACGGTCGATGCCTCGAAAGTTGGGTGCGGTGCTATATTGAGCCAAAACCATGATGGTAATGACTTGCCAATATGTTTAGCTTCTAAATCTTTGAATAAAGCAGAGCAAAATAAGCCAATTATTGAACTTGAACTCTTAGCTATATATTTTGCAATCAAGCAGTTTTGACCGTATGTTTACGGCTATCACTTTACGGTGAAATCTGACCATCGACCCTTAGTTTATCTCTTCAACATGAAGGACCCGTCGTCAAAGCTTGCTAGAATACGTCTAGAACTGTCAGAGTATGATTTTACAATTGAGTACATAAAGGCAAAACAAATGTCGGTGCGGACGCATTATCACGGATTACAATGAACGAACTAAAAGACTCTACTAAACAAGTATTAGCGGTAAAAACACGATCAATGACGAAACAAACACAATTAGAGTACGATAATGAATGCAATATATAACGTTACAAAAAAATACCCCGGGTGAAAACAAATATTATATATGGTAAAGATAATAAAGTTCCAAATTTTCAAGTTTGTGCACATTTAAAACACAAAAAACTCGAGTTACTTAATTTTACGATTGTTAACGAAAAAACGAATTTCGATGAGTTACTTTCGCGGCTTGAAGTCGAAGCCAACAATCGTAGCATTAAGAAGTTAGAGTGGCCTAAGAATGACTTATTTTTCAAATATTTTTCAATTTCAAACTTAAAAGAGTGCGGAAATAAAATTTTAAAAAACCTTACAAATTATATTGACAGATCCTGTTGAAACTGTGACTGACGACGAAAAGAAAACCCAAATTATGACANGTGCTATATTGAGCCAAAACCATGATGGTAATGACTTGCCAATATGTTTAGCTTCTAAATCTTTGAATAAAGCAGAGCAAAATAAGCCAATTATTGAACTTGAACTCTTAGCTATATATTTTGCAATCAAGCAGTTTTGACCGTATGTTTACGGCTATCACTTTACGGTGAAATCTGACCATCGACCCTTAGTTTATCTCTTCAACATGAAGGACCCGTCGTCAAAGCTTGCTAGAATACGTCTAGAACTGTCAGAGTATGATTTTACAATTGAGTACATAAAGGCAAAACAAATGTCGGTGCGGACGCATTATCACGGATTACAATGAACGAACTAAAAGACTCTACTAAACAAGTATTAGCGGTAAAAACACGATCAATGACGAAACAAACACAATTAGAGTACGATAATGAATGCAATATATAACGTTACAAAAAAATACCCCGGGTGAAAACAAATATTATATATGGTAAAGATAATAAAGTTCCAAATTTTCAAGTTTGTGCACATTTAAAACACAAAAAACTCGAGTTACTTAATTTTACGATTGTTAACGAAAAAACGAATTTCGATGAGTTACTTTCGCGGCTTGAAGTCGAAGCCAACAATCGTAGCATTAAGAAGTTAGAGTGGCCTAAGAATGACTTATTTTTCAAATATTTTTCAATTTCAAACTTAAAAGAGTGCGGAAATAAAATTTTAAAAAACCTTACAAATTATATTGACAGATCCTGTTGAAACTGTGACTGACGACGAAAAGAAAACCCAAATTATGACAATCTACCATAACGACCCGATAAGCGGAGGACACTGCGGAGTCAAAAGGTTGTATGCAAAGATCCGTACAAAATATGTTTGGAAAAACATGACCCGTGATATATCAAAGTTCGTCAAAAACTCTGAAAAATGTTTACTAAACAAGGTAAAACCTAAAATAAAAGAAAACCTTGTTTTAACGCCAACACCTAACAAACCTTTTGAAATAGTGATAATTGACACAATAGGACCCTTGCTAGAATCAATAAGCGGTAACAAGTTCGCTGTTACTATGATTTGTGATCTTACAAAGTATCTGGTAACAGTTACTGTTCCAGATAAAAGGGCCAAAACTATTGCTTCTGCCATTTTTGAAAGTTGTATACTAGTATACAGCATAATGAATTCCATCAGATCAGACTTAGGGACTGAATATAAAAATGAAATATTTTCGGAACTAACAAAACTTTTAAAAATTGATCATAACTTTTCGACAGCACACCATCACGAAACAGTGGGCACAATTGAACGAAACCATCGCGTTTTTAATGAGTACATACGTGCATACCTAAATCAGACTATTTCAGACTGGGACACTTATCTTAAGTATTTCACCTTTTTGCATAATACAACACCAAACTCAACAACAAATTTACTCCATTCGAACTAGTTTTCGGGAAAACACCGACTTTACCTCACGAATTGAAAAAAGGAAGAATTGATGCTATTTACAACGTTGAAAATTATGCAAAAGAGGTTAAGTTCCGGATGCAAAAATCACACATTTTGGCAAAAGAGCTTATCACCAAACATAAGGTCCAGAATAAACAGTTATACGATAGAGATGCACGTCCAATATCTATTAATAAAGACGACATGGTTTTGATTCAAAAAGACCTTGTGACTGAAATCGACGCTGTTAATATAACAATTTTCGACAAATCAAAAAACAAGTTTAAAAAAGTTCACAAAAACCGAATACAGAAAGTCACTAGATAAATATTTCACTATATTTAATCACTCATTTGCGAAATGTAATAACTACTTTTGAATTTAACAACCACTTGAATTTCTTAAACACATAAGGAAAATGCCTACATGCATATTTAAAATGTGTGTAAGCATACGTTGAAACCTTAACCTTTCGCTATCAAATATTTTGTAACAAATACGATATAAGTTATTCGATTCAAAAAACTCGCATTACTTATAGTTTACACCTGCAGGTTAGGTTAATATATTACAGCAATAATTAAATACTCACATATTGTTTAAAAATTTGGTATTAAGTCCCAACAAAATTAATTGAATTAAATACATTCAGTTGTACAATCATTTAATAACATGCAATTATTACTGTATATAATTTTTACAAAAATTGCAGTATAAGAAAGTTTCACAACAAAATATATACATATATACAAATCAATTTGTCAAAATAAAAATCTCTTATTATACATTACAAAAATCTCGAATTCCTTTTTGTAATAATACCTATTTACTTAAAGAATATACTACTACTACTTGATTATATACGAAATATGATTAATCTACTTTATATCACTACTATACAATAATTGGTGAATTAAATAATTATTAGCAAACAAATTAGTAATAAGAACTAATTACAAAATGTTTTAATTTAACTATTTAACTTTGATTTTATTAGGGACAAGAAGAATGTGGCAAATCTGATCACTTTTAATCAAATTCTTCTTTTCCCAAGGAGGGTGATGTAATGCGATCAAGCATACAAATTTGCAACCCTACAAAATTACCTAATATGAATCCGCCCTATTACAAATATAAATTTACGATATTGAAAATGCAACGCTGTTGTATTGAACAATAGCAGCTAGGTTTAAGATTGAAAATGAAAAATAAATTGGCGTCACTCTGGCGCGCGACTATATACCCGAAGGTTCTAAAAAAATATAAAGTTTCATTTTAATTGGTCGAGTGTTTGCCGGGTGCAGTAAGTCGGCTCCCGGGACTTAGGGAAAGGTCTGCTGCATATTCCCGCAGCACTTAATGGGAAGTACCAGCGGCACCGTAGGCTGGCAACGCGGGAGCACCACTACCGTGAAGGTAGCAAGGGCGGAGCGCCAGGGCTCCGCACATCGAACCGAGAGCACCACTATCTTGAAGGTAGCAGCGGCGGAGCGCTAGGGCTCCCAAGCGCATAACACAACAGTAAAGCGAAGGCAAAAGATGTTATTGGCGAAGACGACGAAAGTGCGGTGAGGTGGTGATGGATTAGTTGCTGCAGCTGACGACTAGCGGTGATGTACATATTTATGTAACAAGTATGTGGATGTTTGCACACGTAAATACATATGTGACTAGGAAGTAACAGTTGTGCTCTTGCTATGAAAACAATTTACCTACTTTTCAAATGCGAGCGACGGAACCAATAAATTTTGGTCGGATGTTTCTCCCGTTATGATTTGCCCTTCATGAATTCTGTATTAATCCGTTGAGGGCTCTGGTGCCTCAACATCCACTCAAAACTCCACATCAAAATTGTTGTTGTATCCACTGATAATTGATAACGCTTTAGTGCTCCTGGTTTTGACGAAGAAATTGAGGGTTCTGGTATGCTGGTAAATGAGCGACCGATAAGAAGATGAGCTGGTTTTATAGGACGCATATCGTCCGGTGAACTTGTTATGGGCATTAGTGGTGGGCTATTTATAATCGCTCCCGCCTGGCAACAAATAGTGTGCAACTCATCTTGCGTTAGAATATGAGCCCCGATGGCTCGGCGCAAATAATGTTTGGCTTGCTTCACTGCGCTCTCCCACAGGCCGCCGAAGTGAGGAGAGCGGGGGGGTATAAACTTCCACTCGATGCCTTCTGCACAGCAAGCCTGTCGCACTTCATCGTTATGCTGTTGTGACATGAATTGTTGAAGAAGCTCTCGAAGCTCGCGATTAGCGCCCACAAAGTTCGTTGCGTTATCCGAGTAGATGACCCGACACCTTCCACGACGAGCGATAATGATGTGAAATCAGGCACCAACTCGAGATGGACGCCCTTGGAGCTGAAGCAAATGGGCACCGCAAGATATACCTTAATAGGTGATTTTCTTCGAATTTGTTGCGTCATCAGCAGGGGACCACAATAATCCACACCGGTTACTTCGAATGGAGAAGATTGAGTTACTCTATCCTTCGGCAGCGAGCCAATTATCTGTTGTGCCAACAGAGGACGAAAACGATTACATATTAAGCATTTATGTTACCTGCCGGATGGTGTTCCGTGCATTAAAAATCCAAAATATTTCTCGTATAATGCTGTGTAAAGCCTGATTTCTAGCATGAAGATGCTGTCGATGAAGGTGGAGTATGATTGTTGAAACGAAGGGATGAGTTTTTGGAAGCAAGATAGGATGTTTTTCCTCGAATGGAAGGGTTGAGTTGGCGAGGCGGCCACCGACTCTGATGAGACCGTCATGAAGGAAAGGTGACAATTGTGCCAACGATGACTTTCGCGATAATATGTTACTGGCTTCAAGTTGCTTTCGTTCGTCGAGAAATGTTTGGCCTTGAATAATGTGACAAATGGTGTATAGTGTGTTGTTCATTTCTGCTACGTTGATATTGTCGTGACGCTTACTTTTACCGCGACTTGCATCGATGAATCGTTGTACATAGCAAAATATTCGAAGAGCTTTGTTGGACTTGTTGACAAGTTTAAGCTCGGCGATGATGTCTGTATTAGGCGTTACTTTTAACGCAGTTGGCTGCTTGCGTTGTTCTGGCAATTCATTTGGGCTAACTGCAACATGTGACCAATGCTGATTTGGAAGTAAGATGAAATTTGGACCATGGAACCACAACTTGTTGTCGAGAAGACTTTTTGGTGTCGCGCCGCAGGATAGAATATCAGCTGGGTTCAGCTCACCCGGAACATAATGCCACTGCAATTTCGATGTGAGCGTTTGGATCATGGAAACCCTGTTGCTAACGAACGTCGTTCATTTTGACGGCTCGCCGTTAATCCATGCCAAAACAACCATGGAATCCGTCCAGAAGTGCACGTTGGGTGGGTCAGGATGAAGCAGCTGGTGAACTGTATATAATAGTTCACTTAAAAGCAACGCTGCGCAGAGCTCTAACCGCGGTAGACTGACTTCTTTAGTGGGCGCGACGTCGGACTTTGCGCACAAAAGAGCGGACCGATATGAGCCCTCTGACTAAGAAACCATATATATGCAGGCTCTGTACGCCTTGGTGCTTGCATCTGCAAATGCGTGAAGGGTGTATTCAGTTCCAAATTGTACTAACCTGGTCACCCTGACATTTTCGACTAGGGGTAGTTGCTCGCAAAATGACTGCCACTCTGTGTGTAGACAGGATGGTACACTTTCATCCCAGTTTAAGCGAAGTTTCCATAATTTCTGCATCAGAATCTTGTAGCTGACGACGAGAGGGTTGAATAACCCCAATGGATCGAAGAAACGTGCAATATGTGACAGTATACTACTTTTGGTCACCTTCGATGATCGTGGGGGCTGTGTGTACTTAAACAAAAAACAATCTAATGACGGTGACCATCGTAAGCCTAATGCCTTTATATAGTCGATGTCATCAAGCTGAATTGTCTTCACGTTCAGCTTGTGGTATATCTGATATGGTACGAAGATCGTTTGATGCAAACTTTCTTAAGGGAAATCCACCACAGGCTAGTACGTCCATTACTTGATTTTTGATTTCTATCACCTCCTGAACTGTGGATGCTCCGGTCATCAGATTATCCAAATAGAAATCGCGACGTACCCCTGGAGAGCCAATAGAATGCGTTGAAGCGTGATCATCTGCCAACTGTTGAAGACATTTGGTTGCCAGGTAAGGTGCACATGCAGTTCCATAGGTAACATTAGTAATTGATATGTGCTGATTTTGCCACTGTCTGAATCCCGCCACAATATGCATTGATATTTTGCGTCATCTAACAAGAATCGAAAAAACATCATCTTGTATAGTCAGGCCAACACGTAACAAATCATTAAGTGATTTGCCATTAGATGTCCGGCATGATGCATCAAATACAACACGTATTTTGGTTGAGCTGCTTATTGCGACGTTATTTTGATTCAGTGGACAACAAAGGGAGAAGATAAATGTCGTGTGAGTTGCCTAGCAATTGTGGTGCTTCTTTGAACGGAAGCCTTACGATGAATTTACCTGTGGCGGGACATCATTTTGTTGTATCGCGGAAGTAGTTTTCGCACTCCAACTCGCCCGAAGTAAGCCCCTTATGTGGTTGTGAATGTTGCTCCAATTGCCAAAACCGCTCTAAAATTTCATCACAAGATGGCTCTAGGGATAGGGATTCGGTTTTCTGTTGTGATGAGTTAAACGTTAATTGCGACATCTTGGTGTTGGATTAGAGGCAATCTGTGCTAACCGACGTGGTATATGAAGAAACTAACGCAGCCGAAGGTAGGTGTGAGTGATTGGTAACGGTAAGTTTGTCACACAACCTAACCTGGCCTACCATGAGTAGATCGTAAAACACGCTTGCGCCGAGAAGAAGGTCTACAGGGCCTGGCCTATAAAAACCTTCATCAGCTAAGGAAATATTCATTGGTATTTTCCAGGCGCTAATATCTAACGTGGTTCGTGGCTGACATGGTGTTATT
The DNA here is from genome assembly GCF_001687245.7 of Rhagoletis zephyria. Classification (NCBI taxonomy): domain Eukaryota; kingdom Metazoa; phylum Arthropoda; class Insecta; order Diptera; family Tephritidae; genus Rhagoletis; species Rhagoletis zephyria. The sequence goes on along the minus strand of NW_016158406.1, from coordinate 98,740 downwards.
GCTTGTACGATAACAGCATCAATAGTGGATGTATATGAAGAGTAATGAGATAGCAACTCAATCTTGCATACATATTGCGATTTGGTTCCACACAAGCCGATGCCACTGATTTCTAGGGAAAGGCTTTTTACGACTCAAGCGAAGCAATTGAGCTATATGTTCGGTCATGAAGTGTAACTGCGATGCTGAATCAAGCAATACACGAGCTTGTACTGATATGCCTGACGGATTGCGTAGCTGCACCATGGCTGTGGCTAATATAATTTGATCGGTGTTGTAACATATCTGAAGTACGGTTGGTTTCGATGACTTTTGCAAGGCGGTTGATGATTTCAAAGACGATGACGGCGGTTGAACTGGGGCCGAAGATTGTGGCGACGATGGTGTTGTTGGGTGACTTCGATGGAGCAGCGTGTGATGGCTCACATGACAAACTTGTCACCTGCGTGATGATGGGCACTCTTTTGATGTGTGATTTAAGCTCAGACAATTCAAACAAAGCTTTTTTTCTTTGCTACGTCATACCGCGAACTAGGCGTAAGTTTCATGAAGGCCGTGCAGTTGAACGCGTTGTGACTTACAGCTTCATCGCACAGGTTGCATTTTTTTTGTTGGTGTGTAGCGACAAACGACAATTGTTTTGTAGTTTTGTGAGGCTTTGGCGCCGAAGACGACAAGGACGATGCTTGAGGTGCGGTACCACTGAGCGGTTTCGGTGGATCCTTACTGACATCAACGATGTCGATGAGTTGGCATCGACGCTCCAAAAATTTTACCAAATCCTCCCATGTTGGCAGTCGTAGAACTTGTGACTGTGCTGCTCGATCCCATTTTGCTGCTACTTCGTCCTCCCATTTCATTTGCGTGTTGTGATCCAATTTTGATGCGACCAAATACAAAATTAAACCGTCAGCAATTTGTGTTGTATTAACCATTGTTTGCATTGCTCGCATGTTGGAGCTGATTTTGTCGATGAAGTCACGTATATTGGCATCGTTGGGGTTTGCTAACCGTTGGCTATCAAAGATGTGCTGCAGATGGCTCTGGAAAATTATGCGCTTGTTGTCGTAACGGGCTTCTAGAAATTCCAGCGCCTTTTGATAGTTCGCACTAGTCACCTCCAACGATTGTATCACTCTAGCAGTACACCCTGTCAAGCTTGACCTCAGATATTGAAATTTTTCAACATCTATTAGATCTGGATTTCTGTCGACTAGCACTACAAAAATATTGTAGAAATCTGACCATTCACGTCAATGGATGTCAATCCATTAAAAGTTGATAACTTCAATTTTGGAAGGTGTATTTGTGGGCGAGGCATGTGCGTTGATTATACACCAACTTGAGTACTGCTAAAAGCTGGATCTAGCGTACTTGTGCGAAGGTTGGACAATTTGTCTGCATACAGTGCCTTGACGGCACAATAACTCTCATCTACTGCGGTGCGATGATCTTCGAGCAACTGCGTCTCATCTAGCATTTCCAGCTGCGTTTGTAATTCGTCGTATGAATTATAATAACGCTCGATCAGGGCAAGTTTTGCTTCTAAATGCGCGATGGTTAATGTGTTAAGTTGACTGGTCTGGACATTTAGTGCATAGAATCACGCTGACAAACCTTTGTACGAACGTCGCGACAAACTTCGACGCGGTGTAGAGGAATTTGCACCTCAACATCATCCGACTCGTTATTCTGCATTTTTTGTTTTTGTAAAAAGATGAAAAAACCTAACGCCGGTAGTTTATTTAGCAAAAAAAAACGATACAATGTCTCTTGAGCCGTAGATCCGGCTCTAAGGACCAGGAAATATGGTGAAGAATAGAGGCGTTTTTCTTTCCTTTTTGGAAGTTGAATTCAATTTATTTATTTCTTAATTCACTTTTGTTTCTTACTTTACTAATTGAAGTTTTTGTTTCTTTTATTTACGCTTAAGTTAGTTTACATTCACAAATAAAATCATATTTTTTTAAATAGCGGACTGTAATTAATTAGAGGCAGCGGATTGTACACATGTATGTAATTTGGTTTGTATACTAGTTCCGAACAGCGATGACGACGATGTTTGCGCGTTGGTTGGTGCTAATGCTCTGCCTGTTTCTTTGCTTGACAAATCGATTGGAGTTGATCCAATGCTGTGTGAATGCAAGGGGATCTTTTTCGAAGATCCTGGATGTAGTTTTTGCTATTGCGGTCACCGCAATTAAGTAAAATTATTACTGGATTTTACTGGATAGTGCGTAGGCAAACAGGTCTTAAAGTATGTTCACATATCAATATTATCTCAATCAAAGCTCGTTTTTTAATCACCCCGTTTATACAGGCAAATCTCAGATTATTAGCCGTCAAATTTGTTGTGCTTGTTATCCTCACATCTCAAGGAAAGGTTATTGGAGAATTGTAGAGGTTTTTCTACAATTTTTCTTGCGACTATTGTTGTAGATAAAAAGGCAACTTGTGTATTTTTGACTTTTATTTATTTGGTGATGGCTCCTTCGCGATCACACATCGAATTCATACTGACAACCAAAAAAACCAACTATGATATTCGTACATGTACTTATGTAGGCAAAACCTAGACATATTTTCATGGAAAAATCCTGCTATGAGATCTTTCTTAATATGAACTACTATCGTATGATTTCGTGAAATGGCAAACNCCTAGACATATTTTCATGGCAAAATCCTGCTATGAGATCTTTCTTAATATGAACTACTATCGTATGATTTCGTGAAATGGCAAACGATAAAAAGAATGTACAAAAGATTATGGTAGCGGTGCGGTAAATGCATATGCTGTAGCGGCAATGCATTGACAAAGGTGCGAAGGTAGTGGGAATAGAAGAACTGGAGCTCCAACGAAAACAATAACAACAACGTCAACGATGATAACCGATGATAGCGACGATGGCACTGATAGCGAAGGCAGCGAAAACAGCAAAGGCAATAAAGTCAGAGGTGGGCACTCACACTATCACACACATGCGCTTGTGTGTGAAGCAGCGAAGTTTTGCTCAACAGCCAGGGCTCGGATGCTCCCACATTTGTAGAATAGATAACACTTTTGCTAAATTACATTTCTACTACTTCTACCACCGTACGCTAAAAAACTTGCAGATCTTGAAACTTCATTTTTTTTAATTTGTTCATTTGCGCATTAATGAATGGGTATTTTCTACAATAGAAAACAACATTGCTTGCTGCGACGTCGACACATGGATGATATGATCGTCTTCGTGCGTCTTACGATGATTGGCGATTGACTGATGCTTTGCTAGCACTTCGGCAAAGCAAATCAAATCAGTTCCTGCTGAGACTTCACTGCGCAACTATTCGAATAATGCACACATAAAATGTTTCGGGAGGAAAGGTAAATACATTTTTTTTGCATAGAAAACATGGATTGGTATGCGCAATGCGTGATTTGCTTTCGCGTTATGAGTCGCAATGTTATGTCTTGTTTAAAAAGACCAAACAAACTGTGTCATAGTCATTTTGAAAAGGTGAAAGAGGGTGATCGAAGAAGCTTTTAGAATTAAAAGCAGCGTTCTTTATTAAATTTAGGGTTGGTGAAAGTAATATACATCAACACGAAAATTATCAATGTCTATCAGAAAATCATTCTCTATCAGAAAATGATAGATCATTTCTAAAAAAAGGCATCTTATTATGTCGCTTTGGCTTTTTATTTAGAATTTCTAGAAAAGTTTTAGGTATGCAGTTTTGTAGCCCATTAAAATTTAGTAGCTAAAAGTGCAAATTTCAAGCGCTAAAAAACCGTGTTGGTTTTTAATGATTGGCAATTTCTTTTATATGGAAGAAAATGCCTAGCACCGTCAGCAAAAAAAAAAGATAAACAATAATTAAACAAAAAATGTAATTAGCCAAAGCTGGTCAAAATGTCACTTTACTTAATCAGCTGACCATAAGTGCATATGACATATTTATAAATTTATTTATTTTAATCTACCACATTGTTTTGGAATGTACCACAATTTTTCATGCTTATTTACCACTAAGAAAACTTTGGGCGTCCGAACACTCTCAACAGCAACTGATTTGATTTGCTTTGCCGAAATACCAGCGAAGCATCAGTCAATCGTCAATTATCGGAAGACGCACGAAGTCGATGATAGTATACATGTGTCGAGGTCGCAGCAAGCAGCATTTTGAAGCCCAATTACATGTGTTTGGAAAATCAAAAAATGCCCGCCTCTGCAATAAAGGCATCGACGTCAACGAAGGCAGCGAAAGAAGAATGATATCACTCGCTTATACTAGAGCCAGGGGCGCACCCAGGAATATATTTTAGGGGGGGTTTTATATTTCTNTCGATGATAGTATACATGTGTCGAGGTCGCAGCAAGCAGCATTTTGAAGCCCAATTACATGTGTTTGGAAAATCAAAAAATGCCCGCCTCTGCAATAAAGGCATCGACGTCAACGAAGGCAGCGAAAGAAGAATGATATCACTCGCTTATACTAGAGCCAGGGGCGCACCCAGGAATATATTTTAGGGGGGGTTTTATATTTCTGAAGATATATCACCGGAAAATACTGAAAATTTGCTTCAGCTAATACCCTCTTTAAAATACATTTGGCAAGTTTTATGTACAGTATGTAATAAATAAATAAACGTTTTAAAATTCATAAACTGCACTTTATTTACGGATAAACAGAACTCCAACGCCTTAAACCGACTTCAAAAAAAAAGAGAGGTTATCATCTCGCCGGAATACATAACTTTGGACCACGTGAACCGTTTTCAATAATCCTTTTTTTATTAGAAAGATAGTACCTCAAGGTTCGTCCCGTAATTTGTTTTAGAGATCCGATGATTGGATCATGAAGAAATTAACGGTACCCCTAAATCTGAATATGAGAATTGAAGTCGGTTGTGTTCTTTCCTTAAAAACTACTTGTTTAATAAAAAGTTCTATAAACTCAAGATGCGCTCAACTTTCAAAAGTACCTAATAAAAANTATTGATTCCATGAATTTTTGCACTTCTATGTTCATTTTTTGCTTTCTGGTTTTCTGGTTTTCGATAGAGATTTTTCACAATTTTTCAAATACCGAAAAAATTAACAGAACTCTCAAGAAAAACGAAAAATTCATATAAAACGGCGGACGAGAAATGGGAAAGAAATATTCTTCTACCAAAATTTCTTAAATCAATTTGCAGCTCTCAAGAAAAAAAAGCTCGTATATTTTCGCGCTTTTTCAAGCAACTGAAATTATAATAAATATTTCTTATAATTTCCTTGAGAGCTGGATTCTTAGCTTTAAGATACATATTGTATTTGAGGTTATTAGCTTTAGGGGTGGTTTGAACCCTAAAACCCACCCCTTGTGTGCGCTAATGGCTAGAGCGCACTCGAATACACATACTCACAGGTTGGCAAATTGTTCCATTAGCACACGCAGGTGCGCTAAACGCGCGACGTAAGAAAGGGGGATCGTGACGTGAAAGGGGGAACAGTTAACAGAGAACGGCCGATGAGGAAGTGTCCTGAGGTGACTGGACGGAGATCATTTGGGTCGCTTGAAATTGGAGTCAGAGGTCGACTGTTCACAACTGCTTCGGCTTGGCAGACTATTGTATGGAGTTCGTCGTGTGTCAGAACATTATTTCCGATGGCACGACGCAAATGATATTTGGCCAATTTTACTGCATTTTCCCACAGGCCACCGAAGTGTTGTGATCTTGGTGGAATAAACTTCCACTCGATTCCCTCGATTCTACAAAACTCCTAAACACGTTCGATGTGCGAGTCGGTAGTGAACGAATGCAAAAGCTCGCGTAGTTCCCGATTTGCCCCAACAAAGTTTGTTGCATTGTCAGACACAACGACCCGACACTTCCCGCGGATGGCTATGAAATGCTTAAAGGTTGCAATAAATGCCACTGTTGATGGATCTGGTGCAATTTCAAGGTGCACAGCCTTGGTGGTGAAACATATGAACACCGCGATGTAAACTTTGATTGGTGGTCGTCCTCTTATTTTTTGTGTGATCAATAAGGGACCACAGTAGTATACTCCTGTTGTTTCGAATGGATACGATGGCATTATTCGAGACGTAGGAAGTGACCCCATAAGCAGTTCCGTTACTGTTGGACGAAGACGGTAGCATAGTATGCAGCTGTGAATCACTTGACGGATAGTCGTACGAGCACCAACGATCCAGATTTTTGCGATGATAATGCGCGATGAGTGAGTGGACGAATGGATGGGAATGTGGGGAACAATTGGATGTTTTGCATCGAAACTCAATGTTAAGTTTTTCAACCTTCCTCCCACTCTAATAAGATTGTTGTGCAAAAATGGAGAAAGTGATGAAAGTTTTGAGGTTTTGCTGATGGGTTGATTGAATTGCAGTTTGCTATATTCGTCACCAAAATGAGACTTCTGAACTCTCCTGCAGACAAATTCAAGCGTGTCTTTAATTTCTTCTGGTGTTATCGACGCAACTGGTGTTCTCGGCATGAAGTGCCTTAAATAGGTGAAAATTCGTATAAACTTGTTTTAGCTGTTAACATATTTATTTTCGGCGAAGATGTCTACTTGAGGTGCTGACACCAATATCACACGTTGTTTTCGTTGTTCTGGAATATCTGGTATGGTGTCAAAAGAAGAATTGGGCCACTCCTCTTGTGGAGTCTTAAAAAATGGAGGCCCTTGGAACCACAATTGATTCCCGCGGATTCCAGCGACGGTTGTGTCACGCGAAACTATGTCCGCTGGGTTGAGTTCAGATGGTACATGATGCCATTTATAGTGCGATGTTAATTGCTGTATTTTTGACACTCGGTTTGCCACGAACACGGTCCATCGACATGGCTCACCACGTATCCAGCTCAAAGCGATTGTTGAGTCGGAAGAGAAGGATAAGGCGTCCAAGGATCTCTTCTATGAGCGCTTGGAACGTACATATGAGCGCTGCCCCCGACACGATGTCAAAATCGTGCTTGGCGATTTTAATGCCAAGGTGGGCAAGGAAGGGATCTTTGGCGCCACTGTCGGAAAATTCAGCCTCCACGACGAAACGTCCGATAACGGACTGAGGCTGATCGACTTCGCCGGGGCCCGAAATATGGTAATATGTAGTACTAGGTTCCAGCATAAGAACATCCACCAAGCTACATGGCTGTCTCCAGATCGA